>NC_065554.1:19020374-19320374 GCF_022605725.1 Anthonomus grandis grandis | reverse complement strand
TTTAGACGCTACATTTAAGACTTCCGCATATTGAATCTAAGCATCCAGCCTACTTATTCTTATGTGAGCTCTCGATGATTCACTCTCTTTTATATAGCTGATTTACTATATACAAAACACAAATAATATATAATTTAAAATTGAAATTGCTATAGTTTCTATTTCAGGCATGAAGACTGATATTTATATATAAAATGGATGTCCACACGATTTGCATAAGAAGTGAAAGTATTTTAACAATGCAAAGTATTAATAATATATAATATTTATTCAAAGGAAACTGAAAAATTGTGTTTAAATGGCTGAAACATAGATTAACCATTAGCTGTAATGAAGGTCTTACGAAATTTTAATATTGGGTCAGAAAGTTGTTGCAACAACGGTACAGTATCGTATATACGAATATCGATGCAAAGGTCAAAATGGCAAAGTCGGTCGTGGGTTGAATACGAGTTAAAAGGCATAAAAAATATGGGATTTTGCATATAGAAATGAGTTATTAGTTTCTTTAGCCAAATTGCTTTTCATTTAGTTGTTTGGTTCTAGAGTTAAAAATGTCCGAACGTTGCATGTTTTAGCGTTAAGAATATAACACCGTATAACATTGTCACTCACGGATAATAAGAAATGTTATATGAAATTAATATGTCTATTAATAACTCTTAATTTTGTCTAGAATTTTGAAAAACCGAGAAGACCAAGCAACAAATTAGAAGTTAGTATATTCTGGAGTTAAAAAATCAAAAACAACATCGCCATATTTTGCAACATTGGAAACGAACTACTGAAATTAGGCAATGAAAAAAAAAACAGGTTTTTTATTCCAATAAGTTTTGATATACACGACTGACGAATTTATTTTTTAAATGCTTATATATCCATGCATTAACATGCACCAAAAAATCATAGGCAAATCTTTAAGTGGAAGAGAGAGTTAATGAGGCTAATAGAGAGGCAGTAGAACCAACGCTATCGTTCTCTCTTTAACTTATGACTTGGATTTGTTAAAGTTGATACAAGGATTTCCGCATGCAAGATCTTAACTGGTCAGGCGTGTATATATCTTCAAATCAGCAATCCTTCCGATCGTTTGACTTCGCGCTATATCGGCTTTTATCGGTTTCTGACGCTATTACCAGGGTTGCAAGCTAACTAAGCGTTTTAATCGAGGGTCATCGGTAGCTCTCGGGTTTCGTTGTTGCCAGTGTTGCTAATCTGACTATTTTATCGTTAATATTTTTAAATCATACTACAGTCAACCCGACCAACATGATACTATCATTAGAAATTAATAATTATTTGTATTATGTTTCAACGTTGTCATTCTGTGTCTTACTTGAAGTCATGATTTAAAAAAACCAATTGAATAATACATCAAATATAAATAAATAAATAAAAAGACCTTTATTTTATCCTCAGCAGCAATGCTGTTAACTTAATCGAGTAGAAAGAACTACCATAACTTCTTAATTAAATCTTTTACAGAAAAAAGTTAAGAAAGGGTACAAAAACTCGTCTACAGAATGGTTAATAAAATTTACAAACGTTTTAAAATATGGAAAAGTAATTATAAGAACATTCAATTACTAAACATACGGATTTTACAGTTTATTAAAATACCTACACTAAGAAAAATAAAATGCAATATCTAAAAAATCATAATAAAATACCAGATGAAACAAAATCACTAAAAAACTACTGCATGTGCTGTTCTATTTATTGTTGGCTTTCAAGCAATATGTTCTTTAAATTCTTTTTAAAGGAGTAAAAAGACATTCTCTGACCAATATCATATTTATTTATTAATCTTGGAGAACGAAAACAACATGATCCTGATATTAAGCCATTTTAAATCTCTTAGCTTGTATGTTACATAATCCCGTCTTCTTAAACGATAAATAAAGCAAATGCAAGAGATCTGTACTTTTTGTAATTTGTACCTACTGGAAGCATCAGGACATGGGCCATAAACAAAATTGGTGTAATTACAATGTGGCAAAATAAGAGCTTTACAAAGCTGCTTTTGTATCGCAACATCTAATAGACCCGTACAATATACAAGTTTCCTAGAGACATGTATGCCCTTTGAACTACTTTACATACCTATGCCTTGAATCTTAAATTTATATAAGAAAAACACCAAAGTTTTTGTGTTCTTTTACCTTTAATTTTTTTTCATAACCTATTGATATCTCGCAGTTCATTCGAGACCTTGATCCCAAGAGTCCAATGTAAATTACAGCAGATTTTTTTAGGTTTAATTTTAAACCACTCACTTGAAGCAACCATTTTTCCTACTAAAACTCTTCAAAAGATTCAATACATTGAATTTCATATAATATGGCAATACCGAAAAAAACATGGTCAGGTGTCGTTAGTTGCTGGTCGGTTAGCACTACCGCCAATAACTTGACAACATTGGAAGGAGTGGTCTAGCCTATGCTAAAATGTTCGTTCTCTTTTTATCTTGTGGCTCTCGCACTCTGAAGCCTGAGTTGGCCAGACGTGTATATAGAACTAATAGACTGCGCTCTTTATCGTACATCATCGTTTGCTCTTAGGTTCCGCTGTTACCATTGTGACTAAAACGCTCTAAAGTTATTTTAAATCATAAAATAATTATGAAAGTCCCATTACAGACGACGATTTGCAATGTTCCACACACGTTAAACTCCTTCTTAAATTATGATTTTTTTCCAGTCATGCCAATTTAAGCAACAATGAAAATCAAACGGTATCCAGGTAAAGCGGTGATAGACGATCCAGTATGGTTAGAAATGGACATACCCAATCAAGCCAGGGGTCAATTGTATGAAGCCAATTGGCTTGACACTCAAAAGAACTTATCCAATGTCAGTTTGTCCAATTCATGGGAGAAGTACAGTACCAAGAGCGATGGAACTGTCAGCTCCAGACTGGGACAGTACCAAACTCTACTGGAAGAAATCCGCAAAGATAATAACGAGGACATGTATGCTGTCCCTAGAAAGGTTAAGAGCAATGGAAAGTACCATAGTGATAAAATTCTGGCTAAAATTAACAGTTCTAGTGAGGAAAAGTACTTTCTGCCTTCTCAAAAGCTGCCAAGGAGTATTGAATCAGACTCAGAAGATTTACAACTTAAAAAGAGTGTAAGATTTGATGAAATCAGTACTGATATTGACGAGGAAATTGAGAAGAGAGACACCACAAGCGATGTCAGAGTTATCGTGAATCCCACTCATGAACTGCTTGAAAAAATAGCAGACACAGATAACCCGGTAGAGCCATATAGCGGAAGAATAAGCCAATGGGTGGATATACAGAATCAGTACCTAACATCAGATGACTCGAAAAAAATCGCTAAAGAACTAGATAGGAACGACAGCGGATTTTATGAGCATAGTAAAAAAATCAGGCAAAGGCTTCCTCCCCAGAACATTTATCAATCTTCCAGTAGCAGCAGTAGTAGTGGCAGTAGTAGTGAGACATGCAGTTCACCAGTAGAGTATGATGAAGTCTACAGTATCTATAAGGAGGGACATGCTTCAAATAATGTAAAGTTACAAGATTTTTTGATTCCTAGGCCTAAATTGTTAGTTCCTGTGCATACTTATGCTGTAAGGCGTAGGAGAACTGGAAATTTAACTTCTAAACAAAGTGTGGCAAGTCAAAATGGGTATGAATCTTATGAGAGTGATAAGGGTAAGTATTAGTTAGTATTGAAGATGTTGCTTCATTGTAATTGACATTGTAAAGAACCATACAGTAGTATAAAAATGAAACAATGATGTGAAAAAAACGGTTCAATTTTTATTCTCATATCCCTGTCTCACTCTAAGGTATCTTAAAGAATAGTCATAAAATTTTGTATTTTTTATTGTAATTAAGTAATATGCAATATGTTTCCAAAAGTACCAGACGGTAGTACAGAAATTAAACGGAGGGGGAAGTTGATGTTCACCACAAAAATGCCTTTTAAAGACATATTAAAGTTTTTTTTTATCAAGAAATTAGTAATTATTATCCCATGTTTTCCGATAATTTTTAGTCAAATAAACCTTTTGCGGTTATACAGATACATCCTATAATCATTATTTCAAGCAATCTTTAATCGACATGTTTCCAGTTTAAATCGACTTAACTACAGGAAGTAGTTTCTTATACCTACTAGAGTATGAAGCCCATTTTAAACTGGGTTTAATGGTATTTTGTTATGGTAAAGAGATTGGTATTGTTTTTAATTTAAATGGTACGCCAATGCCATCAAGCCCTAAAGATTCGCTCGGAAGTGGTAAAGCAGGTGTTGAATTTTTCGACGAACCTGTTTTCTTGTGGTACAAAAAAAAATAAGTTGAACCTGGTGCAAACCCTCTTTGTATTCTGTATGGCAAATTATTTAGCCTTAACCGGCGCTAAATAGTTCGCGTGAACTTTTCAGGGTTGTTTCTGTTATCTCCACTTAAAAGAGTTTTTGTTTTATGTCTTTCCATTCACGGGATAACTCTTATAGGGATAAACGTCGAATTTGAACTTGAACCTCGCTAATGAAGACAAAGAGTACTGAAACCAGTTATATAATTTTTTTGTTTAAATGAATGTCTTGGCGCCCAACAGCTTTTTTTGAAACAATAAATTGTGAATATTTCTTGATAACAGCGTTAACAAATTGCTAATTTGTGCACCACATTCTTAATTTTGCTCTTTGTTAATATTTTTTAAACTTTTTTAAGTTATGTGTTTTGGCGTTCTCCGGAAGGTGCTTTTTAATTTTACAATATAAAATATTTTCCTAATAAATGGGTTCCATTGTTTTTGGTACATTACGTGATAGCTTATGCATTTAAAAAATCGTAGTTTTATATCTTGTCCTTCAGGGATAAACTCTTACAAAGATGAATCTCGAAAATAAATACCATTGAAGACAAAGAGTACTGAAACCAGTACTTCATCTTGGGACGAAAAAAAGCCCTATCAGATGGCATTGTCTGCGCCTTAGCATATTCCTAAGTAATTGCAGCCTTTGTGTATTATTATGATAATGCAAGGATTTATGTTTATTTAATTAAAAAAAAACATATTCTCAAGTCCCTCGCCACAAGGTTGCATTTATTTTTAGATACCTTTCTCAATGTCTCTAGATCTAGTTCATGTGTATCAAGTATCATCATCTTGGAATATAGGTCATTGATTACTTATTATCGGTTTACCATAGTAATTTAATAGTTTTACGTTTTAATAAATATATGAAATATAGTGTGTAAGAATAGATGGCTTTCAATGACATGTTATACAGGAATTAGTATGGCAAGGACTTCCTTGAACAAACAGTACAGTAAATAAATTTAAACCTTAATACGTGACTAAAATTAACCTTTTTGGGTAATAACATTACGGTATTTTGTAATTTAATGTATTAGGCTCCGTAACAACATAAGTAACGTAATGTTATACAGCGTGATCATTTGAAGACGATTCACTATAACTTAATGTCTTGAAATTGCATTCTAAAAAAGTCTGAGAAAAGTCTTTCTTTTAGCTCATTGGTCTATATATTGTGTAGAATAATGTGTTTATGATAATTTTAAAATTATGTGTATTTCGTTCGATTCGAAGGACTGAGAGAAGCGATGTTTTTTTTAATTATTAAGTTTTAGGTTTTAGTGCCATTCTTTTATGTTTTTTTAAATTATGGTATTTCTTGGCACCCAACATGTACTTCTTTTAATCAAAGTCAAAAAAATAATGCTTTTTCCTAAATGATTTAAATATATATTAACTCATTTTTTTTTTAATCTAATTGAAAAAAGGTAGATATTTAAAATTAATAAGAAACTCTATTAGAGGCTTGTTATTATTAAAAGGACCAAGAAGGCAATTTAAAAAAGATTAATGATTTTCTTTTTAGCACCATTTTTTGGTGCCCAACGTGAGTTTTAAAATTAGTTATTTTGTTATAATCTTTTTTATATTGACATTTTAAACCAAATGAAAACAAATTTAATCCAGGCCTCATATGCTTAAAGAGTTTAAATACATTTTGCAAACGTTTTTGGTATACGTTGTGTAAAAAAAGCAAAATTTCCTTAATAATCTTAAAATTCTTTTAATTTAAATTTACAAGTCCTTGTCTAATTCAGTAGTGATTAATAATTGAGTGAATTAAAAACGATATCTTTGTCTATTCGAAAAATAAATCATTTTATGCTTCTCATGCTAATTTTTGAAATTTTTACTTAAATAATATTTTTTGGCGCCCAACAGGAGTTTTTTTTTACTTAAAAAATGAAATTAAACCGTTTAAAATAATGATTTCCTAATAGATGCAAGATGACATTTCTGCATCGGCTTTACAAAAAAATTTCCCACTTATATTTGTCTTTTAATTATAAGCAATTAAATATGATAGCATTTCAAGACTAAAGTATATGTCGAAAAGTTTTGTAGTTCTGTCAGAATTAAGGGAAGAGTTTGAACGCCTTTTTTCATAAGTAATGGTCTTAAACAGGATGACGCATTGATGTCCCTGCTGTTTTACATAGTATTAGAGAAAGACGTAAGAACAGCAAACATTAGTATACTTTTGTTGAGGAATCAAGGCTCCTGACTTAATCTAGCCTTTGCGGACATAGTAGAAAAGTCAACCATAGACATCAAAAGAGATTTCTTTATACTGGAAAATGTTGCAAAAGAAGTCGGTTTAAAAATTATTAACTAAACATATGAGATCGAATTGGGAAAAATGTTAACACAGATACATATAATTTTGAGAGAATGGAGCACTTTAATTATTTAGGAAATTAACATGAAAATACAAAATGCAGTATCAATACAAAATCAGCAATACTTTGCAGAAAATAATGAAGGCCAATATAGTTTTTCGAAGAACAAAAATAAGTTTCTATAATACTATTATGAGACCCATTCTGATAAACGAGTACATTAGTATGGTAATAGAATCCAATCGACAGAAGACCACTGGGAAGACTCAAACTGCGCTGGAGCCTATCGTCAGACTTAAGACTCCTAAATATAGCGAATGCTAAACAGCTTATGATGGATAGAAAAGAATGAATGTAAATCGTAATCAGCTAAGACTTACCCGGGGTTATGAAAGCTACCGCGAGAGAGAAATTTCGAGTGAACATTGAATATATAATACACCAGAAGATAGCAGAGGGACTATACATTGAAATAGAGCAGAAAAATGCTTCAATACATAAGATAATTATATTCATCCTAAAGTAAGTCATATTAACAGAAGTAATATGTATTATTTTTCTTCCACACTGGCTAAAGATTTAAATATTCTCACATTAAGCTTTTTAAAAACCTAAGGCTTTATTTAGTATTAGTAGAAATAAAGTCATAAGTAATAGATTTTCTTACTAACTGTATCAGAGAGTTTCTGGGGAGTGAGGCAGTGGGTATGTGTAAACGCAAGTCTCTAACCTGACGAGTAACATAGGCAGGGTAAGGTGGAGCTTTACAATGGTAGTGACTTATCACAAAGGCTTCCTGGATAAAAAGATGCTGAAATGACAGAGGCATTTGAGACTTTCTTACACGAACAACTCAAATAGAACCAACAGCTTTAGTTTGAATGACAAAAACAACATTTAATAAATCCTTGTTTCTTAAACCCCAAAAAATGAAGCCATAATGCAAATGGAACCGAATCAGAGCAAAGTACAACCAACCCTATCAAACCCATCCTTTGCAACCTTGACTGAAAAAAATGTCTAGGACAACCGTAATCTTCATACTGAAATCGGCCATCACTAGTAATTTCAAAAATTATGCAGCGGTCTTGATCTTGCAGTGAACTAACTCATGTTACAGCCAAACTCGCTAGTTGCACACAGGTTCTGACAATGTGCAGGTCATCAATAGATGACCTTTTACATGATCTTTTACACTTATAGGATCTGGATCGTGTAATAATATAGTGGTTACATTCGCAAACAGGATCACCTGTCCATGGAGTTATAGGGCACTTAGTTTGTTAATTTAAATTAGGAAAACCGAGATTTTTATAGTAATTTTAAAATTAAATAAAAAATGTTTTTACTAAAGCTTTTTGGCGCCCAACATAGGTTTCTTTTAAAACTAAAATTATTGAAATAGTTTTTAGAGCGTTAAGTTAAAAGTTATAAAAAAAATTTCTATGACGAGGAGCACTTCCAAGTGTCAAAGTGAAGAATCAATGAAATCAGAGTGAAAGAAGCGAATGCTTATAATTATATTCTTGTGTACGGTACAAGTAAACATAACCTGTTGTATTTATTTAATTTTTGTATAATAAATATATATTTAATTACCATTAAATATTTCTACCAGACCTTAACTAACTGAAATAAAAATTCATTTTAATTACTTTAAAAAAATGAGGTATGACATCAAAAGCCTGGAAGAATAGGAAACTATTTCAATTTCTTGGAAGGATGATTCTGATTCCAGAATGTCATTGTCTCCTTTATTTCTTTTTTCTTTTATTTGTTCCAGGTAGTTTTTATAAATAACAGTAATTTTTCGTACCAGATCTCAACTGCCTTTAAAAAAATGAGATATGAGGTGTGATAAATAAATACTTATAGTCATATATTTATTGGTTTTAACTTTTTCTCAAAAATTTAATTTCATATTGAACAGCTGTTTTGTGTTTTCTTATATTGATTTTTTTTTGCTTTTTCTGAGACAGAATCTTATTGCAAAAATTATAGTTTGTCAGGTATTTAACTGGATACTTATTTAATTGACTAGATTTTTAGTAATATATTTTTAATTGAAATTTATAATTAGAATATAATTAAATTTTTAGGTAAATAATATACTTTATGTACTTTTTAATTTAATCTATATTTATAATAATTAAGTCAATGTCAAAAAAATGTTATAGTAAATAAACAATGCATTTCCTATAACTTAAACTTTTTACAATTCTTACGATAATAGCTAAAGTCCTATTTAAGTATATAATTTATTTATGTATATAAAAAAATGTTACACATAAATTAAAAATACAGCCAGTACAGCCAGCCAGCTTGTATTAACAAAAGGTATACAATTTAAGACATATATTTAGAATAAACGTTTATAGGTTGTAAAAAATACAGAAAAACTTATATACTGGATGATTATATCAAATTATCCATAAAAACTCACTAAGGATTTATTAATCAGGGCTTAGATTGTTCCTAAAATGTTAAGTGATTTTTTTAACAGTATAAGATGGATAAAAGGATATTTAGGCCTTAAAACATCGTATTGTTTCTAATATTCTGCCACGTCCTGACTTATCCCTAAAATCTAACTGTCATCAAGACTCGTTTTCCTTCTGCGCGCTCCCATTCTCTTCAGAACTCTTATTTTTAATTTGTCTTTTTGTTTTTTGTTTTCTTTTGTTTTTTTTTGGGAATTATTTTATTAAGTAGTTTTTTATTTATTTCTCTTTCTATACTTTATATGTACTATTTTTTTTTTACTTTTTTTTTGTATTTATTATAGTAGCTATTTATTAGGTTAAGGGTCCTCGGCTCAGCGGTCACTGTTACCGGTTTTGTAATCGTGAATTGGTCCTTTTTTGTCAACTGTATATATTATGTGTAACTAAATGATACATGTATTTTTTTACTTTTGGCAAAATAAACAATTTTGAATTTGAATTTGAAAACATCTACAAACTCAAAGTAGTTTCATTCCTCCTTTATTGAATACAAGTCTATTTACACATCACATCAATTTTTAATATTTAGTGGATCAGCTGAAATGATAATTTTAAGGAGTGGAGTATCATTCTCATGCTATAGCAAAGTAGTAACATCAGCAAATAGTGTGAAGCGTCCATTACCTTTAATGTTTCTTAAATCATTGACTTTTAAATACAACAATCTTAGTTTAATTTTCCAAGTAAGATGGCAACCAATTAAGAGCAACACTACGTAATCCATAAAACTCAATCTTTGCAAGCAATAGTTTGAGATTTACCTAGTCAAAGGCTTTTGGAAGATCTCAAAACTATCTTCCCCATTAATGGTCAAGTGTGCATCCTCCAGGAAACTAGAAATAACATGCGCTCTCTCCTATTCCTGAAAGCCAAACTGGCATGGAATGTTGCCCTGTAATGAAGATAATTCCACATTCTAACCCTAACAAAATGCTCAGTAACTTTTGAAAATGTCGACAAAAGTAAAATCGGACAATAATTACAGATTTAATAAATACAATATTTAAAAGAAACATTAAGTCAAACATTTGCAAAGTTTAATATTTACGATTTTAATTTATAATTTAAACAATATTAATAAGGAAAATGAAAAAGCAATTGTATTGTTTTGTTTAGTTTTAATTTATTCGATTTTTATTTTTACTTCAAATAATTCTAAATTTTGAATACCAATTAATTTAAACATTTAGATCAGAAAATTAAACATTCGATCAATTAAGTTATTAATTCAAAAATGATACTCATTTATTTTTCATATCTTTGACTGTTATTGTATTATAATTAATTAAATTAAACGTTAAGAAAAAATATTCTTATGTAATACTTTTTATATGCGTTCAATTAATTTTTAATTGCAAATGACTTAAATTTAAATAAATATTAATTGAATAAATAGTATAATAGAATTTTTTTATTAAAATGAAAGACGTAATTTCTAATTAATTCAATATATTGAACATTTTAAAATCTAAATGAACTGACCAGTAATAGAGATGTTCTCTACACTGATTTTTGGTCAATTACATGCTTTAAATTGCCCACTTAACGAAAACATTGCTGCTATTTTGCTTATATACATTCTATCTATTTTCTATATATATCCAGATTAAACAAACATATTATGAGAAAGTATTCAGCTGTGCCTGGACATTCATAAAATTGGGTTAATATACTAAATAGAATATAATTTGAAATATTGAATTTAAAAAAAATTAGGTTTTGATGAAGTTACGTAGGTAACTATTTATTGCTTTATATAGAAACACTAAATTAAAATTCCAACCTGCATTAGCAAAAACCAAAGAAGAAACTACTTTTCCATAACCTTGAAACCATATATTAATTATTTGTCTTCCTTCTTTATTCAGTTTAGACCTACCTTGAAGTTATATACGTTGACATTTTAAGATAACCCTCGGGTGCATTTATGTAACAAAATAACCTGAATGTAATAACATATTTATAAATTAATATCATATTCATGACATTGGAGAATTGTGTGGTTTTTTTTTAGACTGGTTCTTTGAACGGACGTAGAACCTGAGATTTTATTATTAGCTGGTTTACATTTTTTATGCAACTGAATTCTTAGTATATAAATGTCTTGATGACTTCACCAAGGAGTAAATGTGTATAAGGTAATAAAAGTCTTAATTATTCTTGAAACTATGGAATTTTTACATTTTTTATTATTGCTATAATACTGAATGGTTGATTAGTTTTGCATATGAACTTTTTACTGGTAACCTTTTGACAAGTTATATAAAATATTGCAGTTTTGAGAGCATGAAACGGATTAAGTGTCCTAAACCAATTTCATGCTTTTCTAATGGATTTTATTAAAAATCAAAGCGTGGCTTTGAAATCTGTTGTTGCATTTAACCTTTTTAGGGAGTTACGATAAAAGTTACGTTATTTAATTTATTTTGAAATCCTAAAGATATGTTTTTTTTTAAATTAACCCAAAAGCTGCCACACTAGAAAATGTCTTATTTTTTCTTCAGCATCTTAAAAACTAGTAAATATACAATGTACTATACTGCAGTCGACAAGATAAATCTTGTTTTTCTTAGTGGCATAAAACATTCTATGTATATAAACTTTTAAATGACATTAGTTCTTATTTATAGAACAACAAATGAAGATAATTAAATTCTATACTTTCTGGAAGCAAAGATATAAAACCAACGAGGACAAAGCTACAAAATAAATTAAAATTGCAAAAAATTTAATATATAAAAAAATTAAACGAATTCACCACATTTAAGTCAAATAAAGTAAAAAAACAATATATAAAAGTTACATAACTTATAGAGAATTTAAGTATTTTAATTTTTTGTTTTATATAAATATATTATATTTTTCTGTAGTACATACAGTTTAGTCAATATATCTGAATAAAATAAAGTGTTTGCATTGAAACAATTTGTTTAAAAAATGGCAACTGCAACAAAGAAATTGAAATAGGTTCAAGAGTTAAGGGGCAAAAAAATACTTTAGAATGCTCTGAATTACCAGACAATAAATTGCCTAAAAGAATGAATTAAAGATGTCGCAAAAGCTCCAATATAATGCTATTAAAAATTATTTGAAACATAAAAATACAATTAACTATCTAGATGAATTTAAAATTTACTTTATTCTACCCTAAAGTACCAATGGCTTGTTTTTTTGTAATACCAAATTAACAAGCACCTAGTTTTTAAGTTACTATACCTAGTTTCGCACAAACTTACCAATATATTTTGATAAGCGAAATTATTTGAAATGAAACTGGAAAATTTAAAAAAAATTGTTTAAGTGGCCTAAGGCCCTAGACAATACCTTTAACAACCTGAGAAAACACAGTCCATATTTTATAAAAAGTGACTTAAATTGAAGAAGACCGCCTTAACATTTTACATAAAAAGTTGAAAGAACAAGTAGAAGTTTAACTGCCTGGAAGATTTAAAAAATAACTTAGCTGTCCTGAAGTATCAGAAAATTACTTGTATTGCATGGTAGACTAAAATGGATTTTCTGTAAAAACTAACTTTAACGCAACTGCAATGAATGTCTTAAAATTAAAATTTATCTTATTACCATCCGATATATCAATACTTTATGCACTTTCCGTAGAATCATTTACATAATTATTGATTAATATAAATTATAATCACATCGTAGTCTTTAATAATCTCTAATGTGAAATGGAGTTATTGATGAAAGTGCGTGAAAAACAGATGAAATTTAATTTTTTCCCGCTATATACTGTTTTTTTTTAAATCAGTTTCCGACAAATTTCTATAATAATAAAAACTGAGAAAAAAAATTAAAAAAGCGAAAGAAGTGTGTAATTTTTTACATTTTTTTTAAATATAACTGACAAATGTTGGTCTTAAATGCTCTTCACACAGAATATTACAAGGTATTCGTGTGTTAGAACGGATGTATCCAAATTTCCATAGAGAAAATATTGACAACCATATCATCTTTCACATATCATCTTTTGCTGGACACATGTAATTTTCCTGATATTGTACTTCTGACTGAGCACTGGTTGAGGCCTAGTGAATGTTTTTTAATATCAACAATCTATACATGGAGGAACCATGATCTTGGCTAGGCAAACAATTGAAACGATTTTTTGTAATATTGATAAGTATGATAATCTTCTGTTAGAGAATGTTTTTGAATTCTCTCTTTCTTTTTGTAAGAGTTTTAATTTATATATTCTTTGTGTTTATAGGCCACCTACAGGAGATATTGCTATGTTTTTGGACAAACTTGATTTTCTTTTATCCCAGTTGTCCCTACACTCTAAGGTTATATTGGCTGGTGACTTTAATATCAACTACACTGATGAAACCTTGCCACGTACTTCTCTTTTAAGTATTTTAAATTCTTACGACTTGAAAATGCACGTTCTTTCTCCCACACGAATAACTTCTTCATCTGCAACTACAGTTGACTATTTCTGTACAAATTTTGATGACGTTTTATGCACAGTACTCCCATCTGGTATTTCCGACCATGAAGCTATTCTTGCTAAAATGCCATATAATACTGTATTATCTTCATCTCATTATATGGGAAGAATTTTCAACAGGAGAAATTTCAATGCTTTTTCTGCTGCTACAGCTTCGGTAAATTGGAATGCACTTGAAACGGCTTGTGACTCACTTACTTTATTTTTTCAAGTTCTGTGTGATAAGATCAATCAGTGCTTTCCTAAAATGAGGCTTAAAACTAAGAAACGAAAACCATGGGTTACAAGAGGCCTTAGAATTTCAGCTAAAAACCTCCGTCTTTTGACTAAATTGTGCAAATATACCACAAATGAAAATATATATTTGTATATCATCAGAAATACCGTAGTCTGTACAGAAAGACAATTAAAATAGCAAAATCTAATTATTATAGGGATCGCTTGAATATGTCATCAAATAGGCAAAGAGAGTGTTGGTCGATTATTAATGATTTTAGACATTGCCATAGAAAAGTATCTGAACCGGAGTTAAGTCCTGACATTTTAAACGACTAATATTGTGATATACCTAATATCTTGCTCAAGGTATGCAAGGTATACGCTCATTCGTAGTAACATTGATCCCTTACACTATCTTCAACAAGTGTCGGTTGAGCATTCATTTTTCTTTCATCCTGTCGATCTTACCGAAGTAAAAAATGAAATCAAACGCCTAGAAAATCATAAATCATCTGGAGCTGATGGGATATCTTCGAGGTTGTCACTCTTTTTGCCTGATTCAGCCTTAAATGCTTTAGTTTCTGCCATAAATAATTCTTTACATATTGGAATTTTTCCTTCATGTTTAAAAGAGGCAGTGGTTATCCCTCTTCATAAGGGTGGAGATTTGGATCGGCCTTATAATTTCCGTCCCATTTCTATTTTGTCTACCCTCTCTAAGATAGTTGAAAAACTTGCAAAAAGCAGAATTTTGTCCTTTTTACATCATAATGGCATTTTGTCTGCAAATCAGTTTGGATTTCATGCCGGTAAAGGGACTCATGATGCTGTTTTTAGCTTTTTGGAGAGCGTCTATGTGTCCTTGAATTCTAGAGAGTCATCGGCGGCAGTGTTTTGTGACCTATCCAAAGCATTTGACTGTGTGGATCATGGAATACTGTTATCTAAGCTCGATAAATATGGTTTTAGGGGCGTAGCGTTGCGATGGCTTGAGTCCTATCTATCAAATCGTATTCAGAAGGTTACAGTGTCTGGGCGTTTGTCTGCTTCTAGATCCCTAAAATGAGGCGTTCCCCAGGGTTCAGTGTTGGGACCACTGTTATTTTTACTGTATGTGGATGACTTGAGTTCATTGAAACTGCAGGGCAAGGTGGTTCAGTTTGCTGATGATACCACCATACTACGGAGCCATAAAAATTCTGATTATATTAAGACTTGTATCCTTAAAGACCTTCAGATTTTATCAGGGTGGTGTGCTTCCAACAGGCTCGTGTTTAATGTAAGAAAGACGTCTATTATGGGGTTTAAGTGCGATGTTCAGGGTCTGATGTTTGACGAAAATTCCCTTTTGCAGAATAAAGAGTGCTGCAAGTTCCTAGGAATTACCATTGATGGTCGCCTTCGGTTTGAAGATCATATTTTACATTTAGCTGGGAAATTATCTTCTGGATGTTTTCAGTAAGAATGGTCAAAAACATTGTCTTTGTTATTCAAAAAAAAGCAGTTAGATACCTGTGTTCTGCTAAGTTAAGAGATTCTTGCAAACCCCTCTTCATTTCTGAAAAAATCCTAACTCTTTTTTCACTCTTTATCTTAGAAATAGCTGCTCTTATTCACAAAATTCCCAAACTACCCTCTGATACTGGCCATTTGACTCGTCGTGTAAATGATGTTCCCCTACCTATTCCTACGTCTTCCCTTACCAAAAACTCATTAATTTACATAAGTAAAAAAATTTACAATCATATTCCTCTATGTGTTAGACATATATCGGATGTTAAGAAATTTAAAAGAGAATTAAAGACGCTTTTATTGGCTAAGGCATATTATAACCTGGATTACTTTTTTAATGATAGGTTTTAACCTTGGACATGTTGGAAAATTTTTTTTTTCTTTTTTCTTCTCTAGTTTTGTCAGCAAGTTTACCTTTATTTAGTAATTGATTGTTTTGTTTAGTTATCTTTAATTCAAGTATGTTCAAAAAGTTTTGTCTTCTTGTGTTTAATTTTGTTCATTTTTTTGTCAATTTTTGAAATTGTATTTTTGTTTTGTTTTTTTTAGCTTGTAGGATGCTTGTACACAATAGTTATTCTTACGTAATATAGCACATTTTCTTTCTTTCTTTCTTTCATAAATTATAAATACTGAATTATTGTAAGCCTATGCGGTGACTCTATTTTTCTATCCTTGACAACTTTAAAGGATCTATGTTTCACTATAAAATAAACGGAAACGGAAATTCTGTTGTTTTTTTAATTTTTGATCAAAACTCTAAAGAAAAATAAAAAAAATGTAAAATATCCACCGAATTTAAACTTTATTTATGAAAAACAATTCAGATCTTCATTTTTTATTTATCATGATCATTTTCCATATATTAGGATGAGCCAAATTATTTTTGCATAGCTTTTAAAAATGTTATGTTTAGAAATGTGAAACAGAGCTATTCGGCAAGTTTGCAGAATAACAAATCTGAAAAAAAAATACATTCCAAAGATCGAAAAGAGCATAAAAATCCGCAAAAAAAACTTTTTTGTTTTTTTAAATATAAACTAGAAGTATGATTTTTTGTCGTAAGTAAGCTTTACGTAGTATATTATAAGGTATTCATGTATTAAAACAGATCGATCCAATCTTCCTTAAAATCTGAGAAAATGTGAAAAAACCGTAAAATATATTACTTATCGTAAACTCTATTGATTTGATAATACAATAAGCGAAAACAGGTTTATTTTTGATTTTTTGATTTTGAATAAAAGTTCTAACCTATATAAAATAAACAATATTTCAAATAATCTAAATAAGAAAATTTCTCTCTCTCTAGAATATTAACAAAATAATGCAAACCCTCCAGTTAATTGACAAAAACATTTAATAATAGTACCTTTTCTACTTTAAATTTTCTATTAAAATAAAATTAAGTTCAAGTATCTGGAAAGTTTACAAAGTCACTGCTTTGAATCGATAAAATGAAATACAAAGAAAAGGACATAAACTGCTTGAAAAAATACAGAAAATAAACGAATAAAAGATTTACTAAACTAATGAATCTAACTAGAAGTATTTCCACTTTTAAGGAAACTGGGAAAATAAAAATGTGCTGCCAATTTATGAAATATTTCAATCACGATTTTATTCCAGGAAAAAAAATTATTTTGCATAAAAAATAATATTTGATAGTTATACCACATAATTATGATATTCTTCTTTATACTGAGCACTAAAATGTGGTTTGAGTACAATATAGATTTTTGCCAAATTGACTACAATAAATTGAAAGAAATTCAAGTTAAATTCAAAATGAGTTCAAGAGTCTGGAAAAAAAAATACTTTGACCTAGTCTGAAATACCAGGGAATTACTTGAATTGCTTGAAAGAATAAAGTTCCTTCATTAATAAATTAATTTTAAATGCTAGGAAATGGGTTTAGATGCCTGAAGGAACTTAAAATAACTTTATTCTGCTCTAAAGAGCAAATGGCCTGAACAAGAAATTACCTAATATGACCCCTTAATAAAATGAGTTTAAGCCCTGAAAGAATTAAAAAATTCCCTAACCAACCTAAAAGAATACAGTCAATATTTAAAAAAAAACTGGCTTAAATTGAAAAAAACCGTTTTAATATTTGTGTAAAATTAGAAATTTAATTTCAGCTGCCATGATCTAAAATAATTTGTGATATATATTCTTTAAAAACAGAGTGCAGCTAACTCCAATGAATATCTAAAAATAAAATTTATTTATTAAATTTAAAAAAATATTGTTTTCATTACCTCCCTAGAAATCAAAAATTTTACGCACTCTTCATAGAATCATTTACATTATTATTAATTAATTAAAGCATAATCACGTGCCACCACATGTTAGGATGGGCCAAATGGGTTTTGAGTTTTTGAAAATCTCAAACATGCAAATTTTCATAACAAAAAAAATTGAACAAAAAATCAAAAATCGAACGTGGTGTGGAATCATATCACAAATTTCGAAAAAATGGTTTTAATATTTATAGATATGAACTATACGTCTGATAAGTCGTAAATAAGCTTTACACGAAATAATACAAGTTATTTGTATGTTAAATTAGACCGATCCTATTTGCTACTGAATCTATTAACATGTGGAAGGTTCACTAAGAATTTAGTAACCAAAAACGGGATTTCTATTGATCTTTCGAAATATTAATCGAATCGAAAATTTCTTTTTCCTACGTAAAGTATATTGAGAAACTAGTAAAAAGCTAAATGACAAAACTTCTATAAGATCCATAGGTTCTATCAGACTTTTTGTATATTTTTTTAAAAAATCTCTCTTTATGAAAAACAAATTGTACTAAAATATTATAAAATAAAAGTCAATTGGTCAACTGCTTTAAAGAATTTAGAAACTTAGCACATGAAAATGGCTTGAACAATCTAAAAAAGTAACAGAAATGCTGCAAACCCTATCAGTTAATGCACAAAAAGGATGTAGGAGTACCTTTTTTAAACCTTTAATTTTATGAAATAAAAACAAGGTCAGAAAAGGCTTAAACTGCTTGAAAAAAAAATGGAAAATAAGCAAAAGAAAGATTTAATGAACTGATAAGACTAACTGGAGGTAAAGAAAAATTTCTAAAAAGAGAGTAAAAAGTATTGTACTTCGACAAGTATTCATGAATATCACATAAAAAAAGCATTTTCTTGCATAAAAAGTAATATTTAATATAATCAGTTATACCACATTTAATATTTTTCTTCATACTGACCCAAACAAACAACACAATCTTAAATCAAATGAAACTAAATAGAGCAGATCGAACATACGTATTTAATTATACAAATATTCGTTTTCGTGTTTTGTATATAAGTCTCCAGACGTGTAATGAGGTCGCCTTATCAAGATTCCACAACAAGCTTTATTAGCCACGGAAACGGGTTACTGAATTAAGCCATAATGAACTAAATAGTTGCTTAGAAACCAGTTGAGTGGTCTTTGAATTGGGTTATTCACGTTTTCGACTATAAGAGGCTTAGTAGAATGCCTTTTGTGTTTTACAATTTATGTTAGAATATTATGTATAGTAAGAATATTTGAAGATAATGTAGTAGAGAAGGATATAAAGGACTGATTTAAATATCTGACATTATTTGAGGATAATTTATCCATTTTTTAGTTCGTCCAGACAGTTGAACGTTTTCCATTGCAGGTAGTAAACATTTTAATTTTTTTTCAGTTGTTTCAGGGCACTTATAATACTTTTCTAAGTAGTTGAACTTCTTCTAAGCAGTTGATTAAATTTTGTAATTTACATTTCATACAGTTATAGTTTACAAAAAAACCTTCCTTTCCAATTACTAAATCTTGAACTAAATGTATAGTAAGCATGTATGCCTAAAGTGTTTCATTATATGATGATATAATTCACTTTAGGATTATTGGAGTAACAATCTATTAGCGACTTTCTTAATTTTGGATCAACATACTATAGAAGCTCTTTTAAATAGGTACCTTTGAAAAACTTCGCGTCTTTAAAAGATCAACTTTAAACCTCTTCGAGATTTGGAATCTACAAAAAAAGAAAATTACAGACAAAAGGAACTCTCACTATTTCTACACCGATAACTTTCTCATCATAAACAACGAAAACGCCTGAACATCATTTTATCACAGCAAAACTATCGGTCATTTACTTAGCAGTGAAAGAAATAAGTATATCATCCTGCTTAATCAATTATAAACTCATTCTGGATATCAGAAATAAAATTTTTTAGACATACAGAGGAAAAGAAGACTCTAACTCTAGCGTACACTGGGATTCAGGCAACATGATAGCAAAGAAGGCAGCTAATACTGCGAATGACTTTTCCTATATTCCCAACAAGTTCAACAGAGAAAAAGTCACTACTATCATGAAGAAGAAGGCTTGGAAAAACTGGTTCGAGTAGTATCAAGAGTATTCAAAAACCAAAGGGAAAATGTATGCAGAAGAAAAAAATATCCAAAGAAGAAACTATGGATTAGCAAGGCTCAAGTTAACATGGGAAGAATAAAATCAGGATACTGCCTAACGCCAAAGCGCCTGTTAAGATTCAAAGACACGAAACTGGCAATTAAAGGATAAGGCAAAAATTAACATAAAGGGAGATCTTATATAAGTAGGGATTAATAAAGTTAGAACTATATAGCAATAGGCTCCAAAAACACAGATTGCATGGCTTCTACTATAAATTAACTTTAGCACCGTACAGGTTGTTTAAATCATACAATTACCAACCTCTCCAGGCTTATGTTATATTCACTTCGAGTGAGTGGTAAAAAGAAGGAGTAGAAAAATGAAGTCATGTTTCTTAAAAGAAACTCCTGCTTTCCCTTTTAGGCATATTCTAATTTTAACTACATTAGAGAAATAGTCACATACGTCACAAGACTACATCAAGAGGTCTGAATACTATCAATCTTAATTCGTCTACAGCTTTTGGTTACACTTGCTGTGCAAAATTGGATGAAACGCCTTGAAGTAGTCAATATAGACAGTAACTATTTACTTTGAATTAAATAACTAGATGCAATAACAAGTGCAGATTAAAATATTAAAAAGCTTTGCAGGTGTAGATTACAAATCAAGCACATACGTCACAAGATTCCTTGCTTAAAAGAGTTTAGTTACAAATCTACATAAAATGTTCGTCTTATTTTCGAAATATTATCTCTCATAATGCCTTGATGATATACTGTCAATTCATTTATCGATTTATCGTGAAACAGAGATGTTCCTAAACTCTCCTAAATTATAAATCAATATGCTACGAGACCTCTTTTAAATTTCTTAGCAGAAATTCGCGATTTTCAGTCACTATTATCATCATCAATAGGTCTACCTTTTTCTTCTAAGAATACTCTGGTTTTTACTAAATACTAAAATAGTAGTCACAGATTTCTTACACCAAGAAAACCGAATACTATAAATCTCAAATCTTCTACAGCTTTTGAGCCAACTTTACTATGAGAAATTCTGTCAAACGCCTTAGAACAGTCAGTATAAACTGTAACTATTTGCGTTGATTAAAATAATAAGGACTGTAGATTAAAATCTCAAGAAGCCTTGCAATTCTAGCCTAACAAGGCAATAACAAACGCCAGAAGTCATGACGTTAGGTGTTTTATTTAAAAAGAGATTAATAGCAGATCTACATAAGATTTCGGGGACATTTTTCTTCAATTTCTATTTTATGAGTTGAAACTTTACAAAAACGATATCCTAAGTGGGTATATTTTAGTGGGTTAATCTGAATTTTTCTGCTATTTAATCGAACACTTTAGAACTTTTTGGCATGTCAACTTATTTATACATGATGCAATTACAGCTACACAACTTTTTCTTTCTCTTTCCAAGATCTTAAAACCAAAAGTGATTAGTTCCATTGCCGTTATGCATTTTACATGAATCTGAAAAAAAGAAAACGAGTTTTTAAGCAAGGGTCAACAGTCTGGTCCGATGATCAAATTTCCTTCTGTTTCGAATTTCAACCATAGGAGGAATGAGACAAGCAGTGAGCGAAAAAGCTGTTAACGGTGCAACGCAGAATGCAGATAGACAGACAGGCATTGACCCTAAATTCATATACGAACGTATATACCACAGTGTCATTGTCTCTTCTTTAGAGAACTGTAAACTAGCTATTAGGAGCCTTGCTTGGGTTAATTATGTATTTTTTTCTATTTAATTGCATACCTTGTATCGGCCTACTATTAGTATAGAAAAGAAACAGATTTTGCACCTCATTTAAATTTTCGATGGATATTTTTAAGATTTAATTTACCTTTTCTTTTTTTACAGAGGGATGCGTAGAAGTATCAAGAGAGGGCAAATTCCTCTCCACCCTAACTCCAGGCAAGGTCCTCGGAGAGTTGGCGATCTTGTACAACTGCCAGAGGACCGCAACCATAAAAGCCGCCACAGATTGCAAATTATGGGCGATAGAAAGACAATGCTTCCAGACTATTATGATGAGGACTGGTCTTATTAGACAGGCCGAGTATACCGATTTCCTTAAGAGGTAAGTTGATTTTGGTAATAAAGGAATTTAACATCTTTTAAGTAATTCGTTTAATGAAGTGGTAATGATTGAAGATCTTTAGGTTATAGAACATCTGGAGATACATCTTTTGCTTGCCGGCATATCGAGAAGGTTAATGATTTTGAATAAATACAATAAACACTGAAAATATAAACTCTTATTGATTACAAGTATTAAATCAAGATATTACTACCAACTTGACAGAAAGTATTTCCCAAGCATTAAAAAGCAGCCCTTAATCTTACCAGATGACGTAAAAAATCAATGGTATTGAAAGGGAAATCAGCATTTTTGATAATTTATATCTAAGTCAAAAGATCAAAAGAGATGGTCACTTCCAATTAGCATGCCATAAAAAGTTGACTTAAACTAATTGGTGGATGTTCTTCTAAATCATGCATAACTTCATCAGGCTCTTCAGAATGCCTTGAAAAGAAACGAGACTTATCAAGTTTGTTTTTTTCTTTCCTGCTTTGCCAGATTTATCCAGAAAGACTTTTATAATCTATTCTTCCAGGGATATTTTGATCAACTTCTGTAGCCCCAAGCTCTGGTGTGTAATGGATCTTGTGGAGAGGTTCTTCTTCTTCTGATTGTTATCTACAGTCCCATGTGTCGTGGTGTACAGGTTCCGGAGAATCTACGATTAGTAGTAGGTTCTGATCCTCGATTTGTGCTCGAATTTAACTATTGCTTTCAAATTAGTTACTAGCTCTCTTTGTTTCTTTTCGAAGTTGTTTTTGGTTGTTTTTTTTTAAGATCTTTTATGTGCTTTTAAATTCAATAAATCTTCCATGGTCTTCGTTATGTTTTCTTATTTTCTGTCTCTTTCTTTTGTTCTTTCTGCGATAGGTTGATGTATGACGTTGTGAGATGACAGTTACGATGTTAACAGATCCGCAGCAGTATAGGGGTAAGTTGATATCTGACCATGGAGGAATAGAAAAGACTTGACATTCATGGTTGTTCCTTAAAAGTGAATGTGTCGATTCAAATTCATTTAAATCAGTGTGTAACAACCGTTACGCAAATTATTCCACCTTCTTTGTTTTTTAGTTTGCTTAACAGGCCTAGTGACAGTTCCTTTCAGAACTTCATGCTTGTAAGGTTGGGGGGCAGGTTGAAAATCTGACAAGATTGAGGTTTAAAGTCGCAGTTATGAGTTACGAGATATGGCGAGACGTAGGCAGACGGGAAACGTTTGACTTTGATAAATTATAGCTTTGGCATTGGCCGATGACAATTCTGACATTATCAAATTATTCGAAAAAAGCAAGAATCATTCACAATAGGATCAATTTCTGATTATTGCTGAAAAAGCAGGCAAACGCGACATGATAGATGTCAATTGTATTTTCTTCTAATTATTATTTAAATTCGAGACATTGATGGAAGTTGCATGGAAGGAGAGTAGATTGATTATTTTGATTTTTGTACTTGACTTTTTTTGACTGACGACCGGAAAACGCAGTATGACTCCAGAACGTGCAGCTATTTCCATATCGAACTCAGAGTCGTCAAGAGATCCATGGTAGGATAGCTACAAGTTAACTATTGTAATAGGTGTTGACTTCTTTAATTGGCTACTGATGGACGTTTGACGTTTACAGGTGACATGGCATTGATAAATGACCATTCTGATATTGACAGATTTTTGTTTCTTTTTGAGTTGCTCTTTGTTTGTTTTCTCTGTTGAATATCTGCTTTTAAATTTATTAAATCTTCTTCCATGATCTTCATCATTTTTTCGCGTTTTCTGTGTCTCTTCATTTTCTTTTTTCAACAGGCTGATGTTTGATATTGTGAGATAACAGTCACGTTACCAGATCCACGGCGGTATTGGGTTAAGTTGATATCTGACCCCCTCCACGATAGAAAAAAAATAGACATTAACAGTTGTTCCTTAAGATTGAATGTTCTATTCAAATTCATTTAAATTAGTGTGTAACAACTTTGGATCCATTACGCAAATCTTTCCACTTTTTTGTTTTATATTTTGCTTAAGCGGTCAAGGTCTAGTGACAGATCCTTGGACAACTTCATGCTTGTAAGATTGAACAGGTTTAATATCTATGACAGGATTGAGGTTGAAAGTCGCACTTATGAATTATGAGATACTGCGAGACGCAAGCAGACTCTTACAGGTGGAAAACTTTTGACTTTGACAAATTATAGCTTTGGCATTGACTGATGATAATTCTAACAATATCAATATATTAAAAGCATGGTAGAAAATGTATTTCTTATAGTTTTAAAATTAAAATCATTCACAATAAGATCAATTTTTGATTATTGTTGAAAAAGCAGGCAAACGTAATATGATGGACGCCATAGTTCAGCTATTTTCTACGTTCCAACTCAGAAGAAGTGATTTCCGACATCTTGAATTCGAGACGTTGACAGTTGCAGGGAAGGAGAACACGTTGACTATTTTGATTTTAGACTTCTTTGACTAACGTTTGTAGAATGTTAAATGTTATGTAGACAAATCAACTGGAAAACGCATCATGACGCCAGAAATTGATGCTATTTGACTAGGTTGACTTTTACTGATGTTGACTTCTTTAACTGGCTACTGGTTGACGTTTGACCTTATCCAATAGGGAAATTATAGGTTAGTCTCCTGATATTGACAGATTAATCAAACAACGCATAATGCAAAGTGGCTCTATTCTATTTGATATGACAAATAAACTATGAGAAATAATTCTGTTTGCTTTCTTCAATAATTTTAATAAATTTAACTCAGTTCTTAAAGAGTCTCTTCTCCGCCGTACTAACGTATCAAGAATTTTGACAAACGTTGACTTCTTTAACTAGCCACTGGATTTGACAGATGAATGTTATGAAGACTGGTTGTAGGAGTATTGATGACTATGACATACAATATATATGTTATGTCAATGATGGTGAAGAAGATAATATAGTAGGTTATTCATATCATTCCACTTATAGTTGTGACAGTGGTTCCTTAAGAGCTTATATAAACTAGTCATTAATCATCTTTAATTATTTGCTCAAATGTGATGGCGCAACTGAAGCAACCCTTTTTTAAAATATTTAACTGGACCAGAGAAAAAGTTGACAGTTCTTATATTGACGGGTTAAAAGTGCATTATTCAGAGTGCTGCTACTATAAATACGTTCTGAAAGTCCTTCATTTGTATTTGGCACATGTTTCCAATTTATATTCCGAAAAACAATTACACAATTAATACAACTGCTTCTACGCTCACATAAATCGGTGATTATCGCATTCCCAGGCCTAGAGCAGTCAATTCAAATATTGGTCAAGCAATTAAAAAAAAAATTATTATCATTATCGTACTGAGTCACATGGTCTTTGTCCGAATGACATAAGAATTCAAAATGTCGTTTCTCGGTTCATGAAGCGAAACAAAGGAAATGTCGCGTTATCGCCGTGCGCGACTGTCGCGATAATCAGTTTTTGAGTAAAACGTTAATTAGTTTAGTATAGATTAAGCGGTCTACTTAAGCAGTGGTTAGTATGAAGATGATGGGGACATTGTCAGCCTTTTCTAAGTTTATCATCAAAATAAAGCGGATTTTTTTGAGGTTACGGCGCAGCAGGAGACTCGTGGCGAAAAAGTTGCGGTAAAAATTCAGTTTTTTTTTTTGCTTTGTAACTTTTAAAAATATTCGGGTAAGCGCAGCGTTGCCTAGATCATTCAGAACTAGTGACTGATATAGTTTGTATATTTTCTTGTTTTATACTTACTGTCTTAACAGATTTATATGGATGCTGCAACACTGCTTTGTAATTTTTTTGTATTCGTACTTTGTTTTTAGACACTCTGTTTACCAAAATATTATTGAAAGACAATTTTTTTATAGCATATTATGCAAAGTTTCCTTAATAAAAAATTCTTTCTTCTCTCTTTTTTCCTTTTGAGAGTGGCTTATAGGAACAGGTAAACTAACTGTTGAGATTAAAATGACAGTTTCAAAATGGCGAATGTGCTTAAATTGTCTCTTTCAATTTTATTAATTAACATTGAAATTGTATAAATGCGACTTCAGCGACCAAATGTTTGTGAAATTATCATTTTTTTTTAATATTCATAAACTGTAAATAAATAAGTGTCTAGCAAAGAATTTTATTTTCCTGCTTAATTATGCAGGGTGTATATTAAAAACCACGCTTTTTTAATATTAATGCGTGTTTTGTAGTATATTTGGGTTTATCGTTCTTATTTCAGTGATTTTGACAAAAAATTATTTTTTATTTGTGCTTTACTGTTTGTTTTCGCTTAAAAAAAATATAATTTTATGACATACATATATCAAGAAAACGGGGGTCATGAAAAACTTGTTGTCTTATTAAAAATAAAATTTCCTTTACTTTTCAACCTTTAATAATTGCAACATTAAAATTATATTTAATTTTTCTTAAGATCTCTTAAAAATATGAATATTAAATTTATTTTTTGCTCTCAAATTGGGGAAAAATGTATAAACAGGGTGACCCATTTTTAAAGGCGGAAACAAAACCACAAAATAATATCGGTTTGTACTATTGAAAAATGCTTCGTTACAAAGATACAGGGTGTCAAAATTTAAATGAAATTTAGCACATTTAAATATATAGTGCAGGTCTTTAATTTGGAATAAATTCACTAAATCAAAGATTTTTTTTCTGGGAAATATGCTCGGATACGTCAATTAGTATTTTAAATTGTCTTTATTTTAATGCAAAAAATGTTACACAGTCTCAAATTTGAGATAGGACGTCAAAGAGTTTAACAAGTTACACATGCGTGCCAAATTTAAATTTTTTACTCCTTGTCATTCAAAAGATATTTACCAAACATTATCTAATTCAATACTCTATCTTTAATAAGTGTTCAAAATGTATTTAACGTCTAAACGGAAGTGAAACTCGTTTTGAACATTTCTAATTACTTCGCCGGAAATTATCTTATTCATTGTTTCAAATCCTCGATATTTGCTGGTCTGGTCTTAAAAACTTTGCTCGTCAAGTAACCACGTAAGAAAAAGTCCAACGGTCTTGAATCCGGAGACTTGGGTTGCCATTCAAAGGGTCTTCTGTTGCCAATCCATCTACTTGGAAATACATCATCCAGGTACTTGTTGAAACCATATGTTTCTGTTCGGGACGTCAGGTTCTATAGGGCAGGGGAACAAAATCGCCAAATTCGGAACTAGATTCTCCTGCAAGAATTTTAAATGTCTTGCTCCATTAAGATTTTCATGGAAGAAAAGCAGTACTATAACTCTATCACCAACAATTCCAAATATTGACTTTTTATCTGCAGAACATTCTTGTCTAGTAGATCCATCATTTGTTTGCAAAACTGGAGTCTTCTACTCAGATCATCTTGGGTGAAATGAGATAGATACTACTCTCCTTACTTATTATTGTAACTTATTTGTAATCACCATGTCAAAGTCAGGTATTATCAAAAATTATCATACCTGACATAATAAATGCGTGTTTTTAAAGAAACACTATTAAATTGAATTCATTTTCTGAATTAGATAATTTTGGTTAAATATCTTTTAAAACACAAGGAGTAAAAATTTGAAGTAACTTGTTAAGCCCTTTAATAATAGTCATTAAAAAAATAGGATTGGCTGCTAAAAATATTAATCGATGTGTCCGAGCATATTTCCAAGAAAGAACATCTTTGATTTATTGAATTTATGTCAAGTTAAAGGGTCGCACTTTACATATAAGATACGTCTTTTTATGCAAAAATATTTTACTTGGCATAATTTAAATTTTTTTTATTACTGATTATTCTAGAGGCAAAAACTGTTGCCAGAAGCCATGTTCATTTTGCAACAAAAAAGGTCCAAAAACCGTAAATACTATTGATTTCTGATAAACAATTAAAAAAATGAAAATAGCAAATTAAACAGTGGATTTCAACAACAATAACAAAATTAAACGCAAAATTGCTCGAAATTTAGTTTACCGATCTCGATCTAGTTGTATCCAACTCTTTTGCCTTAAATTAATTGGTAAATTTAGATTAGATAGTCCTACAGATTATTGTTAAGAGACTCCCATAGAACAGTTTCCATAAGACATATAGACGGTTTCGAGTTCTACCTTAAGGATAGGAAATTTGAACCGCCAACATTACCCAACCAAACATTTATGGGAGATTTCTTTTGGTTCAATTCCTCGAGGCCTAATTTGTGACTCTTCGTCTGGTAAAAGAGGATTTATTAAAAAGTCAGGACTTTCTTCCGTGAAGTTTAAAAGCCACTGCTAAAATAACAGTCCTATGGTTGGAACCTTTGGTGTGACACTCAAATCACAAAACATTTTTACTACTAAACAAAACTCTTTATTTTATTCTGGACAAGTGTTTCGTTGATGATGGGATTGATGGATTATGTGTTAAGATTATTCAAAAAGTAGCTACTTTTCTGAATAACCTGTCCCTAATCATAGACCGATTTTACTTTTACAATATTTATTTAAGATCATAGAAATGTTGGTTAAGCAAAGAATGATGACTTTCCGCACTAAGTACAGCTTTTTAAGCAAATATCGATTTGGCTTTCAGGAGGGTTTAAGCATGATGATGCAATGTTTGCCTTTCTAGAAGACCTTTATTTAAGGTTGAATAATGGTGAGGCAGCCACAGCGGTCTTCTGTGATTCCTCCAAAGCATTTGATTGCGTGAATCACAGACTATTACTCGGTAAGCTCTTTTGCTAAGTTTTCAGAGGTATTGCTCTGGAATGGGTCGAATCATTCTTGTCCGGCAAAAGGCAAATTGTCAAATCAATGGATGAGTTATCTGCTGTAAGCCCAATAGATCAAGCAGTTCCAGGATTCCGTACTTGGCCCTGTTTGATTTCTTCTCTATATTAATGACTTTGCATCTCTTGATATAAGAGGTCTTTTCGCAATTTTTGCAGATGCCAGTCATTAATTGAAATTGTAACCGGTGATTAAAGTAGGATTACGCAATGGTGTGATTCTAATCTCCTATATGTGTCATATGTCTCTTAACATAAATAAAACTAAGTTATTGGCATCTAAGTTTGTTTGTTGTGATGAGATAAATATACGGGATAAAGAACTGAAGGTGCTAAATTAGTGAAAGCCACTTGGAAGCCACCGTATGGAATTACTTACAGAGAAGAACAATTAGGTAAGTTTGTCGTAAATCACCTAGAGACCTGTAGTAGGCCTCTAATTAGGGACTTAAAGGTACTGACGTTGTGCTGTTTGTTTATATTAGAAACAACGTGCTTTGTTTATAAAAAATACAAATTGTATCTTACCACCGATAAATTTAAAAAGCCCTATACCAAACAAAACCTCAATATTTCTCCCTTTTATTTATTTAAATATTAAGATTTTCAACCATCTTCCAAATAATATAAAGTCTGCACAAACTTTGATTTGCATCAAAAGATCTGTTGCATCACTTCCTAAAAGTGAAGCATTTTATAGTCTGATTAAATGTTTTGATCATGACTGGGAATAAACCATGTGTGCAAGTTTTTGATCTTGTTTCTTTTTTTTGTTGCCAATGTTTAATATTGGTTCTAGTAATTAATTTAATTACTCTGATAATTTTATTATACATTTATTATGTTTGTCTTTTTTTATTGAAAATATTGCATTTTGCTAGCTTTAATATAACTTATTCCTAGTTTCTACTTATTTTTTTTTTTTTAATTTAGATACTTTTTAATTACTATTTAGTTACTTTTTAAGTACTGAATGTTTGATCTAGTAGGTAGCTTTATCCACAAATACTTTGTATTTTATGATAACAAAGCATGTTTGATAAGCATGCTTTGTTTCTATGTCTATTTCTTATTTTCTAAATTCCATTTGCAGAATTTTAATTTTTTACTGACAATTGATGGACATTTTTTTTCTGTTAAAAATTGGCCAAAGATTTCTGAAGTAATTTAATTTTTGCATTTAAATTGTCCGAATTAAGATGTGTCCGGAGGCACACCAGTGATTGAAGAAAAACTAAAGATGTATCTGCATTACCTACGTAAACATGCAAATTTAATTTAAATATCTAAAAGTTTTGATACTTTGTTTTTTTGGAATTAAGCATTTTTTCTCGGTAAGAGGAATTAAATCTTTAATATATTAAAAATTATACAGGCCCTCACATACCAAAACAATAGGATTATCTATAATTACACATTTTTATCAAAATAGGTTGCTTCACATCACAAAACTGGTTTAAGACTTAATACCATGCTTATCTATTTACAGTCAATTTATGTGAGAACCTATTAGTTGATTTAAATTAAGTTTATTTACATTCTCACATTCGATTATTTTGATAAAGCTGATATTTACTTAAAGTTGTTTTCCTCAACTTTATAAAATTTTTAAGAACATGGAGAAGGACTTACGATAAAATGTAATAATGAAAAAATAATTTGTATAAAATCTTAGTATTTGGCTAAATAACCGCAATATTTCAAGAAATCAGTTCTAATTTTTATATTTTTCCCGTAATACAATAATTCCTTTATCTCTTAATTGCACAGTAAATATACCTAAGCCCTGTTTGTCAAACATTGAAATCTTAGTTTTACATTACATTAGGCAATTATGTAAATTAAAAGGGGATCCCACTGCATCAAACAGTCAGAAGTTGCCTAGACACCACAGATATCGGATGTGGTCGTCTGATAAAATTCATGAAAAACATTTTTTTAAATAAGAAAAAATGTTTAATTTGAAAAACGTTGAGCTTCTTATAAATATTATTGAAGTGAAATTTAAGAAAAAGTGGTTTAATTGGAAAAAAGGAATATTGCTGAGTAGGAAATTAAAACAACGGATTAAACGGGTAAAATAGTGAGTATAGAAAGTTAGTTCTAAGAAGAAAGTGTTTTTATGTATAATATCTGATTTGTGACCTAAAAATTAGTATTTTTAAATTTGACCATGCTTAAGTAGTTTTTTCAATTTCTCAATTAATTTTGAAGTAAGTTAAAATATCATCTATCAATTTATTAGTGAAATTAATATGCGAACGTTCTTAAAAATTAAAATATGCATCAATATTCTTGGAAATTTACGCAAAATATTATTATATAAATATATATAAGAAGCGTCGTTTAACATAACAAAAGGTGAAATTTTTATTTCAAATATATTCGATATTAGAAAGTCGCTTATTGGCTGAACAAAAAATAAAAAATATGCTTTGTATGAAATGACCCAATTTTTGCAAAATAACAGCATATGTAAGTTAGAAAACCCAATTCAAAATTATTTTTTTCTTTAACAATAATCAATTTATCTCTTAATTACACCAAAATTACATTTAAGTGAAATTTAAGGAAAAGTGGTGTAAGAAAAAAGATTTTATTTTTTCAAACTTTAAATGATTAAGAAATATCTTCAGTTTTTTGTAGTTAATTTTAAAGTAAATTAAATATTTATCTAATATTTCGGAAAATTAAAATGTAAATTGAAAAATTAAGAATTTTTCTAATTTCTATGGGAAAAAATGTGAGTTATTCTCATTGTCAAATTTTAAAGTATGGTTATTTAATTAAATCAACTTAAATTAAATATTTTTTCATCGGCCTAAACATTAACGTTTTACAGGGTTTTTGGAAAGCCAGTGCAAGATTTTGGTTTTTTACATTTTTAAATTACACTTGAATTACTTGACAGCCGACATATTTTAAAAACGTGAATTTTTTTCAAAAAACGTAGAAAATTAGAAGGTAAAAAAATCGCTAGAAAACATATATGACAGTTTTGGAAAAAAAAAATTAAAAGTTACGTTTTCTATTCTTTTAGGGTGCCAAATGAGAGAAAACAATATTTTTTTTAAAACCAGTAAAACTTCGAAGATATATTTGGTATAACAATTACAAGCTTTATTTTATGTAAACTTACCTACAAGCAAAGCAATTGTACTGATTCACAAAGGCATTAAATCTTGTCATTGGCATTTTTCATTTTAATTATTTGGACGGTTAATATTTACTGTTTAATTTATAAAATATAAGAATATACACAGACCAAAATTGTCTAGAAGACAGTTGGAATTCATTTACTTGAAAAATATCAAAATTCAACACATTTATTTTGGAGACACTGCTAAATATTAATTCATCACAAAGACAAAAATTCATCATAGTCGTCATATATTATATTTCATATTAATAATGTATGACAATTGCTTAATAATAGAGTGTATGACTTATCCCTGTTAATAAAAACTCGACATCTGTTTGGAATGCTTCTAATTAAGTTGTCAATGCCGCTTTACTTAATTTGTATCAATTGCTCTTGCATACTATACAGAAACTCTTTCTTTGTCTGGAACACTATTCCTTTACTTAAAACATGCTTTTTCAACATATTAATATATCAAACGTGCTGGATAGGATTTATGTTAGGGGATTACGCAGACCATGGCAATACCTGAATATTGTGCTGCTCCAAAAAGGTTGTGGCGGTTCTCTAATTTGATCCCGATATTCGTTTACTGATAAAATGTAAAAAATGGTAACCAGATTAGTCCGAAAACCTGAGAAAATGTGGTGCTGGTGCTGCGAATGTGACTATTATACATAAATAGTACAAATTCAAGTAACTATTAAACGTACATATATGGTAGCATTTAATTTTGAAACACAACTTCTAGCAAAGGCACCCACGTCCAAGTGTACTTCCAAGTTTTGTGATAATAATAATACCCATCATTAGGTTCAGGTACTGAGCAAAGAATCTGAAAAGTGCGAGGTGCCCATGATCAGATTGAATCAGAAACACTTTCGAAATGTCCATGGCAGTTGAAATTATTTACTGCACCATTTATATAGTATCAGTCAATTATCAAAAGGAAAAAACTTAACAGCTGCATTGTATGTATAATTGTTATCGACTTCCTGCGTTTAACTATGGTAAATAATTTTGGATTCCTAGATTATATCAAAAAACTTTTTAATCCTTTCCGATTTATAATATCAACAGAAAGAAATCTGAAAAATTTGCCGTAACAACTGATATGTGGTCCTTCGATAGTAACAAATTCTTCAAAAATCGTTGATAAAATGATCATTCTGGATCACGGACAACTGTCATTTCAAATAGATGAAAACACAGCTAATAACTATTAAAAAAGATATCGCAGGTGAACAGAAAACCAATGGATCAAGAATACCAGTTAAATATTGCAGATGCTGATTTTCCAATTTCTACATCAACTTACAGATAATACAGTTGTAAAAATCCTAATATATTTTAATATATATCCATTGACAATAACTGCTATGCTGTAAGGCAATATTTGGATCCGAAAATGTGGAAAAACATGACTCACTATAGCTTCAACTAATGTTCCAAAGTTGGAGAACATGACCATAGCTTCCTTGGCTGCATTAACAGTAAGCTTACTTCTAGAAGATCACTATAGAAGCGACTCAAATAGGTTTTTTTATCATATGAATTGAGAATTGAATTAAGATATATTAGGCAGTTAGCACACATAAGTTGCTTGACGAACCGGTCTTGTCTTACTGTGGATTACTGAGACTAATAGCTTTGGAAACATATATGCCATGCTCCGGAGTTTCGCCGCTGGAAAAACCTTAGAGAATGCCTTGATATGTAAGTTTCGTGCGCCTGATATAGAGTATTTCCCGAAGGTTTCCCTTCATCCCAACACCACTGACGCTCTGGATTTTCTTCAAAATTATATTCTCTAAAGGGCCTGTCTGTCACAAACCCAAACAATCAAAGTTCCGTCTTAGTACCTGTCAACGGTTGAATGTTTTATAAGCGAGACGCATTGATAGGTGTCAGCCATATATTCAGCCTTTTTAGATCAGGACGTAAGTCAAATCTTGATTTATCGGTAAAAGAAATGCATGCCCATTCACACTATTATCAATTCTGATGTTCTTCGGTCCCTCTTAATCTCCTCTTGCGATTTTCACGTGATAGTACTGGTAGCTCTAATGGGACATCTGGCGTAAAGATGTTTTCATCTGATCTATTCCTTATTATTTGAGCAATGATACTAACGCAATGAACATTTTGATGCTCACTTCTTAGCTGGTTGACAGTAATATTGAGTTGTGGAATAATATATCTTTCTTTTACATCATTGGTCTCTTCAGATCTCTGCCACTATCTTTCTATAATGCTCTTGTTAGAATATACAGGTTCTGCGACGTCGTGGATATTCATACCAGTAGCTCGTAACTATATTTCACGATCACAAAGATGTTGTCATTTGAATATTGACTATGTTGCACACACATTTAATTACTACACTGGAAGAAATTTTAATGAAATTTCAATTTGCCAAATACGCCTTGAAGAATTTAAATTATTTATCATATCAACAAGAATAAATGAACATGATGAATGTGATAAGGTATATTCAAAGGAACAAATAATAAACACAATTTATCTTAGAAACAAATTTTTTCGGCATTTTTCCTTATCCCTAGACCATTTTGATGAGTGTTTATGATTTTAGAAAAATGTGACCCAATTAAATTATCTTAGTATATGATAATAACAGAGAAGAAAAAGATTATATTACGAAATAGGCTTACAATGTCACGATATACTTGTGTATTTAAAGTAGAGTGATAGATAACTCAAAAATTACCTTAAAAAGAAATCGTTAAACTTATACTGACGCTATGCTAAAATGTTTCAGACTAGGACTTTATACCAGACTGTGAATCTTTAGAAACTCCATGTGGTTTAAAAGTGTAATATATCACGAGAATGATCGAACACAATCAAAATCTAGATGAAAATCTAGTTGTTCGTTCTATTCCAATACAAAAATTTTACTCCCTAAAAATATTTTGAAAATAGTGACGATTCAATTTGTTTTCAAAAGCAGTGGATATAAGTAGGATATTTTATTAAATAATAAAATGAATAACATGCTAGACAACTTACACCCGTTGCTTGACAGTGTGTGAGTGGAATGCTATTTTCAAAAATCTCATCAAATTTGTCGATCTGAGTTAAATAAGTGAGGGAATCAAAAGCAAAGCAAGTGTGTAAAAATTAACGAATTAAAATAAACAGTTATGGAAAATAGATCTGAAACGATTAATTTTTATCATGCTATGTTACAATATTTAATGGAATTGACTTTCATAATATTTCGATGAAAAACAAAATTCCTATCTTACGACGATTCAAGGAAGGAATCTTACAAAATCTTACATAGGGGGAAAAAGCGTCGAAATAGTCAAAAAATGTCTTACATGGTATAATAGTACTACTTAAATTTTAGACAATATATCAGGTTATATTGGAAGGGATATCTCTAAACCTGAAGTTTCAGGTAAGGGTCAGATATCCATAAAAGTTTATGTAGTATCTTTTATTCATTAGAACATGGGCCTTTTTTTGAATATCATTTTAATAAGTGTGGGATTTATATGGATTTTGATTTTATCTATTCGAAATAATCTCCTTTCTTGGTTTCAATACAAACAGAACAGATCTTATACAAAACACTCATATAGTTTAAATATTCATAAATCTCACATTCCGATGGCATCTCTTCAGTTCTGCTGTCATGTCCACCTACCAGTGTTTTGAATGGCTTGGTTTTGCCAATCAAATTCAACCTCCAATCCTTCAATCTGTAGTCGGTTCGATCAACCCTCCAATTTCTGTTCCATATCTGTTTACTCCCTTCAAAGGCTGTATCTGGGAACTCCAAAGATATATGATATATGAACTCCAAAGAAATATGTGTATCATGGAGTACTGCTGTCAAAGCTTGATTGTTACGGATTTAGATGGTAGTAAGGTGTAGCTTCTTCAAGATCTCCTTCAGGAATTGTTCACTTAAGCGTGAAGTGACGTAGTGACCTAATTTGTTTCTCTTATATATCAGTGACCTAAGCTCTTTACCAATGCATGAATTAGTAGTACAATTTGTATTTAGGTTTAATAAAGATCAATCAGTAGCTAGATTTCTCATTGTAAAGGATCTTCATAATATTGGAGAGTGATGCCTATGTAATTAACTTGTCTTCAATATTGATAATACTATCATTTTGGGTTTTAGTGTGATATGCAAGATCTTCGATTTAATGAATACTAAGGATTGCTGTAGATATCTGAGCCTTTTCATGCATGGGCAATTAATATTTAAGAACTATATTTTGGGCCTTGCTGTTAAGCCTTCTTCTGGTCGTTTTGTAGTCGGATTGCCAGGAATAAGCTAAGAAGATTATTTGCTTTGTCACTTTATTGTGCCTTGATAGATTATTTCTATCATCGTTCTAAAAAGTTTCCACACATTTATAAAATAATGCCATTTTCATAAAATCACACCATAATTCTTCAAAATACAATCAAACGTGACGTCAAAGTCCACATGTCTAACACGTTTCAAAAAATCCAATTCAATTGTTTAATTTCTTTTAACAATCATCTATTTACCTCTTAAGTGCATTGTAAATTTACCAAAATCTTAACTGGCAAACATTTAAATATTAGTTTTGCATTCAGTTAAACAATTATTTAAATTAAAATGGGGTCCCAGGTACCGCCGCAGCTTCACAACTTGTCGTGACATCACAGTGATATAATGTTATTGATCTAAACATCCATTCAACCGCATTTCTAGATAAGAAAAAAATTATCTTGTGACAAACAATATCCGACAAAATTTGGTCTTGGTGTGTCAATAGCGAGATGCAAAAGGTTGTGAAAATCGTTAAAGTGCAGTTTAAAAAAAACTGGCTAAAGTGGAAAAATGGGGTTTTGAAGGGTAGGAAACTGACGCAAGTAAAGTAGTGAGTATCGTTATAAATCTAAAAAGAAAAATCTTAAGCCACAAAAAAATCATCATTTACCATATCTAAGCATTCTTAACAATGAAAATCCATTAATTTCTCATGTTAGTAACCTCTAGGGTCCTATCAAACATCTGATTTATTTACCTGAAAACGTCAACAGTTTCACTAAATGTTCTCTATTTTTTTCCAGTGTTCCTATCTTCAAAGACCTCCCGGAAGAGACCCTAATCAAAATCTCAGACGTCCTCGAAGAGTGTTACTATGCCAATGGTGACTACATCATCAGACAAGGAAACCGGGGAGATACTTTCTTCATCATTAGTAAAGGACACGTTAATGTGACCATCAAGAAAGACTCCCACGAAGAAAAGTACATCAGGACTTTGGGGAAAGGAGACTTTTTCGGAGAAAAGGCTTTACATGGGTAAGGCACATGTTATTATCAGTTTTAAAGGTCAATATCACCGTCTGTAGTAAACAAATTTAACTGATAAAGATCATTTTGGTTCAAAAGTTTAATGGAATTTGTATCGTTTTGTGATAAGATTGAAAGCCGAAAATAATCTTTTAAATTTCATGAAATGCAAATTTTAATTAAAAAATTGTTTGTAGTGATGATCTCAGGACAGCCAACATCATAGTGAATGATCCGGAAGGTGTCACCTGTCTGGTAATCGATAGGGACACTTATCTGCAGCTCATTTCCAATCTGGATGAAGTCAGAACTAAATATGTAGATGACATTGACGATAGAAGACGGTAAGTCCTTTGGTTTCATTTTATTTTAATCGCCCTTGTATATATGTATAATACTTTGAATCTAATTTGTGCTTGTCTTGGATGAAACATTTCTGTAAGTATGCCCACCTTGTACTGTCAGATGGATTTTTGCATGTTATTATCTAGTTTTATTATTTTTGATAAAAAAATTAAGAAATTCTATGCTCATTGCTTTTATACTGGAAAATATATATACTTGGCCTCCTTTAAACAAATTTGTGGCTTACTTTTTCTTTTGCTTTGGTTTTAAGTAAAACAAAACGTTGCCCAATTTCTTTAAAGACCCCACCAAAACTAGATTATAAATAATAAAATAACCCGTTGCCAATCCTTTTAGATTAAACGAAGAATTCTCCACTGTACGTCTAGAAGAGCTGAAAATACTAACCACACTTGGAGTGGGTGGCTTCGGCAGAGTAGAACTGGTGCAAATCAATGGCCAACCGAACAAGGCATATGCACTGAAACAGATGAAAAAAGCCCAAATTGTGGAAACAAGACAACAGATGCATATCATGTCAGAGAAGGAAATTATGGGCGAAGCTAACTGTGATTTTATTGTTAAATTGTATAAAACTTTTAAGGTAGGCAACAGTTTCGTTGAGTTTCCCTTTTTTTGAAAACATACTGGCAACAGCGCCTTTCAAACGTCGAGTGTCTGAGTAAAGGCTGCGACACAATCAAAAATGTATGTTTTAAGACTTAGGTTTTATGGTTTAAGCAACAGGGATTAAAACTTAAAGGTGGTCACAATGGAGATTTTAAACTTATTATACGACCAATCACGATTAAATATTATAGTAGCTGCGCATTAAAGTATATTAAAGACAAAAGGCGGCAAAATTTAAAAAAAAACGTTTAATATTAGCATAACCTCACTTCAAACTTAACTACAGCTTCAAGATATTTTTTTCTATTTATTTTTGGACGTTGTACTTTAAATCGTAGTAATTGATATGATATTTTTTGCGATGATAATGATATCTTCAATGATTTAAATATCATATAGCCTAAAATTTAGGTGTTTTAACATTAGTTAATATTATAAATTGTACCCTAATATTCCGATATAATGAATATCTAGGTATTTTTTGGTAAGGCTACTCTTAAATCAAATCGATTAGAACTGCTAATATTATTAAGTCATATATAGTTAAGACATTATTCCAAACATGAATCATGTCTCCACTTGACTAAGAATGTGTATTTTTTACAGCATGCTAGATTATTGAAGATTAAGACACTGATTTCTTAAGCCTTGATTCTTGAATCCTTGGATTTTCGGACGCCAAGACTAATTTTTGAGTTTTAGTCTTGGATCATGAATCGTTGGATGAAAAAAATTTGAATTCCGTGGAGTTTATTTTTTAATTTCGAATTTTTAGTCTTGGCTTAAGTTAAGTTAGTACTAAATAAATTTTTTAAATATTTGGATATACATTTTTTTTTTAATTTAAATATAAATGTTGGATTTCTGGACACCTAGATTACATTTTTGAAGCATTTTTGAGTATCAGTCTTGGGTCATCAATTCCTTAATTTTTTAATTCGATGTGGCCTATTTTTTTTTTAATTTTGGATTTAAAAATCCATTGGGATATCTTGGCCCTTGAATCCTTGCGGTCCAAGACTATTTTTTTTTAACATTTTTAAATTTTTAATTTTAGCTTTTGAATCAAGTGATTTTTTGATAGATGACACTATTGGGAGTATTTTTCCGGCACTTCCAGGCAGTTGAAAGCATCATTTTCTTCCAGGAAATTTCCTGGAAGAAGTTTTAACTGCCTGGAATAGTCACGTGAGTTTCAAGTAATTATAGCAAATTTTCCAGACATTTGAAGTAATGGAAGTTATTTTTTTGGTCTCTCCAGACAGTTGGTACTATAAGGAGTAATTTTTTGGCATTATCAGGCAGTTGAACGCATCAATTTTGTCCAGGCAATTTCCTGGAGGAAGTTTTAACTGCCTCGGATAGTCACCTGAATTTCAAGTAATTAAAGCAAATTTTCCAGACATTTGAAGGAATTTTGAAGTAATGGAAATTATTTTTTTGGTCTCTTTAGGCAGTTGATACTATTGGCAGTCATTTTTCGGCACTTTCAAGCAGTTGAAGGCCTCAATTTTTTTCAGGAAATTGTCTGGAAGAAGTTTTAACCGCGTGGAATAGTCACTTGAATTTCAAGTTGTTAAAGCAACTTTTCAAGGCTTTGAGGCAATTTTGAAGTAATGGAAGTTATTTTTTGATACATCCAGACAATTGACATTATTGAGAGTATTTTTCCGGCACTTTCAGGCAGTTGAAAGCATCAATATCTTCCAAGGAATTGTCTGGAAGAAGATTCAACTGCCTGGAATAGTCACATGAGTTTCAAGTAGTTAAAGCAACTTTTCAAGGCATTTGATGCAATTTTGTAAAAGTACTGCCTGTGAGTACATATATTTTACTGTCTTTAAACTGAAGTATTGAGATGAAAGTTAATTTTTTACTATTAAAAAAATGCAAAAATTAATATTATATGGGATTTCCCATGTCTCGTTAGGCTATTTAAACAAATAGTATATTAATTGATTTCTTTTTCTCTTTGAAACAACCGCACCAGTTGTTATCTCCTTTTTTTCTCATAAAATACTGGCGAAGACGTTCCCACTTATTGCAACATTCTAGCTTAAACAAAAAAAAAAACATAAATAGATAAGTGAAACAATAAATCACTCTCAGAGAAGTAAAGGCAGCCAACTGACCATTCATTAAACTGCCAATTTATTTCCAGGCATTGTCCTTTTTTATTTTAAAGAATTCTTATAATACCGATTCCCTTTCTGATATAGGAAAGGATATTCTCTTTTTAACTGGATTAATAATTGATCTGAATTTCTACATTCTGAATTATTCAATTGTTCTTGGCATGAAATATTAGAAAATTTCAAAATTGGGACGAAGAAGGGAAGTAATTATATCTAATATAATCTTGCTTATCCTCCGTTTTAATAAACCTCAATACTTTAATTATCGAGATTAGAGTTTTAGGGCCTCAATATAGTCAATAAATTAATTTAAAAATTGATTTGTTTATATTTAAGCAGTTTAACGTTAGGGACAATCGCCCATCACGTTAAAAAAAAACACGACAAAAACTCATATGTCAAATAACGATTATCCCTATTGGTGGAATTCTAAAAACCTTAAACCCTAAATTTCAGTTGTGTGTTGTTGCAAAACAAGATACATGTTTGTTCATAAAACCTAAAACTTAATTCTTAAAACATAAATGTTGTCTTAGCCTTAAGAAATCGGAAGGACTCGTAATTATACCAGTTGCGCTGTTGCCATATGATACGAGAGGTAGTGAATTAGTTGCTGTCAACGGTAATCTATTTTGCGGTTCCTTTAATCATCAAAGGTGCCCCCAAAGGCTCCGCCAGCGATTTGAAAATCAAACCGGATAATAGAATATTAGTGGGAGTAACTTTAACTGATTTATATTGTAATCAAGGATATATTTTGATATATAAACTTTTAATTGCTTTAGGATGCCAAATATCTGTATATGCTCATGGAAAGTTGCCTTGGAGGTGAATTATGGACAGTTTTAAGAGACAAGGGCCATTTCGACGATAACACCACCAGATTCTACACGGCATGCGTGGTGCAAGCTTTCGACTATTTGCACTCAAGAAATATCATTTATAGAGATTTGAAGCCTGAGAATTTGCTGTTGGATAGCAGAGGGTAAGCTATTCAATCTTATGTACTACTGCCAGATTTTACACTTTTCTTTAAATTCTAGTTACGTAAAACTGGTGGACTTTGGATTCGCTAAAAAACTTCAAGCCGGTCGGAAAACGTGGACTTTTTGCGGCACGCCGGAATACGTGGCGCCCGAAGTGATTTTAAATAAAGGGCACGACATTAGTGCCGACTATTGGTCTTTGGGGGTATTAATGTTTGAGTTATTGACAGGAACGCCACCGTTTAACGGCAGCGATCCTATGAAGACTTATAATGTTATTTTAAAGGTAAGATGTTGGTAAAATTTCGATTTTTATATTTAAATGATATATATAAATAAATTTTTAAGTTAGTGATTCAAATCATAACACACCTATATGTTTTTATTGATTTTGCTTTTTTCCTGAATAAATATAATTTTTTTAAACTACCAACGATGTTTGGTTACAGTATTTTTAAGCTACAGTTTAAAAAAAAAATCAAAATAGGTGTAAACGTTTATTTTGTTTTGACCAATAAAAATACTTGACAAGTTGACTTTTTTTCAGGGCATCGATGCAATAGATTTCCCTAAAAATATTACTAGAAACGCAACAGCTTTGATTAAGAAGCTGTGCAGGGATAACCCAGCTGAACGGTTGGGATATCAAAAAGGCGGCATCAGTGATATCCAAAAACATAAGTAAGTATTTTGCCTTACAAAAAACTATATAGTAATAATAAATAATGAAAAAAAAATCCAAATAAGCAGCTTATAGGCCATATTTTAATTTATTAATCTGGCTCAATCAAAAGTCTGAAAAATTAACCTTTAAACTATTATATCCTTGATCACGTACCCGGAGCAAAAACTTAATCCCCACCCAAGTAAGCTGGGAAAATGTCACTTTTTGCTGATACTGAAAATTTCAATCTATAATCAGATGTGCAAATCACAACTCTATTTCCGTAATTTTGAAGTTTTCTACGGTAACTATATAATAAAGGTTAATTTCTATAGGATACAAATCGGTCCATTAATGTTCTAAAAATTAACATCATTTCAAAATGGAGCCTGCCTTGATTTAATAGTTGATATATAGATTTTAAATCTTTTAATTGAATAATTGACAAAGTATCCATCAGGGTGCAAGCCTATTCTAGATGTACAGATCCGTGGAAATCGAATCAAACAAAAGCCGCATATTTCAGAACAGATCTCGTAATCGATTAATCTAATAACTTATATATCTAATTGGAAAAGAATTACTTCGATCAATTACTAAACGCACAGCAGGACCAAGAGAGAAATAAGGTCACTTACTAGACCCACTAGTCGAAGAGCCACCTCTTAAGGAGGTAACGAAGGCTAAAAAATAACAACGCACCGGCGGCACAATATCAGCAGAGTGTTTCAAATATGGAGGAGAAGCTTTTCACAAACACTTCTACAACCTCATACTCCTGATTTGGAAGGAAGAGAAAATACCAAGTAGTTGGAAATCGTGTCCAATACAAAAAAGGGCAAGAAATTGCAATGCTCCTACTATCGGAAAAATGTCATTAATAAATACTGGATATAAGGTGTGGTCCCTAGTACTACTCGAAAGACTAGCTTCCTACGTAGAGCAATAGCTAGGTGACTACCAATCAGAAAAAAAACGATCAAAAAAGTAGATCAGATCTTTACAATCCGTCAAATAATAGAAGAGCGCTGGGAATAAGAGAAGACTTTAGACAAGCGTATGATAACGTTCTAAAGGTGGAGCTGTGGAATGGTAGAACTAGGAATTCCAAATACACTTGTCACATTAACAAAGATCAGCATGAAAGGTTCCGTAAGTGCAGTACGGATAGAAGAGAAGCTTTAGACCTTTTTTACTAGAAATAATGACCCAAAACAAGGAAACGTCATCTCCTCACTCCTTTTTAATATACTTTGAGAGAAGGTAGTGAGGGAAGCAAAAACCGAGACTCTTTTATTCAGAAAACAGGGCCCCCGTCTTATACTGGACTTGGCGGATGACATAGACATCAATGAAAACTCAACTATGATTAATAAAGAAGAATTTCTTAAAATTAATTCTGCAGCGAAAAATATAGGCTTACAAATAAAAGAGACACCATGACCACCTCAATAACAGCGTAAAGGCCGGATAAGACAAAATGTGACGATGAAACACTACAACTTCGAAAGAGTTTATGAAATTAAATATCTGGGTGCCACTATCACGTGAGACAATGACATGACCAAGTAACATCAAAATACAAAGTGTCAATCGCTCCTGTTTTGCATTACAGAAAATAATGTAATCCAAAATAAAATAAACCACTAAAATAAGAATAGACCACTCCATTGAAAGACCGATTATGACTTACGCCTGCGAGATCTGGACTATGATGAAAAAGAACGAGAATTGCAGAGAAAAATCCTACGGATTATCTACAGACTGAGAAAACTGATATATCAGTCAAAGGCCGACCAAGTTAAAAGACAGGAAGATGCAAGAGTTGTTAAATTACCGGATAGATGTTAGACCGGTAGAAGTCCATAAGGAAGACCACGACTATGATGAAGTAATAATATAGCATCAGATCTCTAAATTTCGTGAAAGCTGAAGAGTCCAGTGGAGGAAAATTGGGTAGTCCGTCAAGATCCACTTTGGGTTATAAGAGCTACAAAGAAAGAGAGAGAGAGAGAGAATTGGAAAAGTTTTTAGAGCATCTTTCCATAAAGCCTAAATTTCTAAAATTTTTTTAAATAACTAAAATAATATGGTTACATGTATAGAACTTGATTCAAGGTTATACCAAAAGAACTAGTAACGCATTTCTTTACATATAGCTCTAAATGATTATGAAGAACATCGACATCATTTTGGAGGCAGAAACAAACAGTTTGGGAGGTGTAGTTATGTGAGAGACTTTCAAAGCCACAATGGGATCCCTGCGGTAATGAATTAAGTAATAAATTATTAAAGAAATAAAATAAAAAGTAACGATTAGCGAGATAAGAGTAACTGCTTAGTTATTTTGAAGAGAAAGGATCGAAGTATATTTTTGGATTCAGAGGATTTTGTTACAGTTATGCCACACTAACTCGTATTTTACGAAATTTAACCAAATGTTGGACAGGTGTATGTTAACTCTTAAGTTCTTTAATAATAATAAATAGTAACTGTATCCTAGAACTACAGACTGTTTAGAGTTAGTAAGTTTTCTTCTATTAAAAACCTCTCTTAGTCGAATGGTCTTTGATGGCCTTTTGGAGTTTTGTCTCCGGTCTGGCTATGCGTTTATATCTTTTCTCTCTCCTATGCGAAATTTTCATGAATCAATTAAGAAGGAAAAATAGTTAAGGATAGGTTTAAGGATTTCATGGTATATAAGAGATCGGGAAAGGAGGAATACTTCTGGAAGGAGGGATTTTCTTTCTGGCTGTAAATTCTTTACATCCAAATACTTCTTTCATTATTAAAGAAGAACAAAACGGTACTCTGCCTTGTCTAGACCTTCTAATTAAGAAATGCAACAACAAAGTTCGAAATATAATTACCACTATCGATAAGGTCAGCTACTTCTCCCTCTTCTTATAAATTTGCTTCTTCAATTCCCTGCTTTACAGATATATCCCCATGTCTAGAGAAGCCTTCGCAAAAAAAAATAAATTCTATCAAACATATTGCCTTTAAGAACAGATTTCCACTTCACTTAAATAGATTATCTTACAAATTTTTAAATAAATTTAAATTGGCCTACAACCTAGTTCATAATGAAGACACAAAAACTTCCTTTTGATCCCTGCCCTTTTTTTTGGTTTAATCTACTTAAATTTAGCTAGATTCTTTAACTCTCTAAATGTCAAAATCACTAGATAGTCCATAGGTTTTACACTCAATACTTCTAATCTTGTGGTACCGAGTTCGATTCTCGATGAGGTCTATGTTGTTCAATTTTACCTTTTTTATTTTCAATATTTTTTAGACTGATATTTATAATTATAATTCTAATGATGCTCTAGTCAGAGCGAATCACGTGTAGCCATGTATTATAATTATGTTGTTAGACAGTGATTGTGTGTTCTCTTTGTTTTCCTCAATTTTACAATAAGGCTCGTAATATTGTAGATTTGCAGTTTGAACCTATGCGTCGTTCTTCAATTATAATGCTAATATAGTTCCCAAAAGAGATCCTTGTCACTAAACTGTGAAATATCTTGAATTTAAAAACTTATTTTTTTTTTCAGATGGTTTGACGGCTTTAATTGGGAAGGTTTGGTGAACAGAACACTGACTCCTCCAATTTTACCCAGCGTAAGAAATGTGACGGACACATCGAATTTCGACCCGTATCCACCTGACGAAGCGGGAGTGCCCCCGGACGATTTGACCGGATGGGACAGAGATTTTTAATAACTAATTAATATTATGATTATATTAAATTATGTGATTTTAATTGTTTACGTTAAGTGCCTTCTAAGAAAATACTTATTTTAATATTTTCATGTGTTAAAATGGATATTAAATGAAAAAGAAAATATTTATTTATTTAATTAAATATTTTTTTTAATATACGGCCAGGATAAAGGCTATCTAGGGCAATATACTAGATAATTATCAAACGCAGCGGGCAAAATCTCCCTATGTATATGATCTAACAGTGTTCGTGCCAATTAAATTTTAATTATAGGTTAAACAAGAAATCTATATCATGACATTTTTTAACTCGAGAACTGATATTTTTAAAATTATTTTAACGTTGTTACATGTCCCGGCGAACATAAATTATGAATATTAATATTATTTTATTATTTAAGATGTGCCATTAGGTTTTATGTTTTTTTTTGTAATTGTACCATACTAATATAAACTAAGCTTAAAATTAGGTATTTCCGATGATATTTTTGGCGATTTTATTCTAAAATTGTATATAAACAAGAGTTACCTATAATCCGATATGTTCTTTTAACTTTATTTTTTAATGTTAAAGAATGTTACAACTTGTAAATTTAAATGATGTAAGGAAATAAATGGTTAGTAATGTAAAATTGATGTTTCATTTATAAGCAGTAAACTCCTAAGTTGAGCTTTTTTTCCATCAGGCAAGATTGCCTAATAAAAAAATTGTTCTAACAAATGGTTTACCAAATAAAGCGGTACAAATAATACCTCTGAATATCTTAAGAATAGGAGTGGAGCAGTTTTCTAGAATGCATATTTAACTAGTTTTCTATCTGAAAGTCTCGGTATTAGGAAATACATTTTTTATAGCGAAGTTTTCATATTATTTAAGCAACCTTTTCTATGTTTAATGGCAGAAATTTCATAATATGTTAGTGAATTACCGATGGTGATTCAGTAGAGAAGGTAATAAATGATAGATAAGATATAATCCTACACAATTTATGACCCAATATTTTAAACTGATGAGCATAGATAAAGCCGTAACAATGTCCGATGAGGGCCATAGCATTTAGAAAATCATTAATAGTGTAGCTTTTGTATCATTCGCTTTGGTGTAAATTAAAACACTGAATGCATAAGAATAGTCAATTACGCTGTATTTATTTTCTACTATTTATTTCGATTTAAAATTCGCGCCAGTATTCAGACTTGAACAGCTGATATATTCGCGGCGGTTAAGGTCGTTACAATAGATTCCGGTTCATTTGTGATAATAGTTTATCAGTTGAAGAAAAATGCTAAGAGCTCTAGTTCTTTTAGCTATCTTAGGATTATATACTAATGCCTTAGAAGAATCGGGATTGACTCAACTAGGAAAAAAGTTTCTAATTTCAGGATATAAAGTAGGCAATTAACTTTACATAATATATAGCTTTAAAACAACTGCTTTTGTAGACTACATTTTTAGACGCTTTTGTAACATGTAAAGCGTTAGGCTATCAATTAGCCTCGATTTTAAATGAAACTGATGAAGCCGAGTTGAATAATACCGTACCCATTGGTAAGAGCAAGATGTAAATTTAAACATGTGAATTCGATAATATTATTAATTTCAGGAAAGGATTACTGGTTAGGAGCGGTATACGAGCAAACCCAAGTGTTCGAATCGAAATGGGTCTGGATACACTCCTTGGAACCGGCCGAATATGCAAACTGGAATTCAGGAGAGCCGAGTCCCGGAAGTACCGCTTTTTGTGTCGGAAGAGTCTATACCGGATATTGGGTCAGCTTGCCCTGTAATGCTCAAAATCTGTTTTTATGCCAGAAAATTAATTAATTGTAAATTGCTTATTTATGATCTTATAAGTAAAAAAGTTGTTTTTTTAAATTCTTTCGCCTTGTTCTTGCTATCCATTTGTGGATAATACTTTAATTTTTTCCCAATTTTAACAACGTTTCTCTTTACATTTAGTATATTATATACAGGGTTGTGATTTAATAACAAATAAATTCAATAAAAGGCAAGATATTTTTTTAAATCCTCGGCGATGGTGATTTTATTTTTGGATCGAGCATATTTTGGCATCAAATGGTATGAATATACAAGGTATTGCAAGAAAGTATGGCAGAAAAAATATGTTTCCCTGAAATGGAACCTCCTGTATATTTTTGCATTTTCGGACTATCTGGAAAATTCTGGACATGTTATGTATAATATCCCAACTTGTCTTCAACTGTTCACGAAATAATTATGTTTAAATAAAAATGTATAACACTTTGTTGAAACATAAATTAATTAATTACGTTCCACATTCCTAAAATTTATTTTATCAAATGCTTGAAGTGACCGCCATTAACAGCTCTGCAGTACCCCAGACGATCGATGAATTCTTGCTGTACACTTTTAACTTTCTGGATAAATATTCCTAATTACATTACGAATGCGAGCTTTGAGTATATCAAGCGTATGGCTTATTTTTGTACACCTCTTTTCTTCGAAGAAAGAAATTTAAAAATCGGGTGAACTAGGTGAACATTGATCCACGCAACACTGATTTTCCACCGTTTTCCCATTGACCCATCTTGCAAAGCTTCCAAATAGTTCTTTTTTTTTTAAATCTATCGCCTGGTTCAAATATGGTGGCCGAGCTTACTTATAGAACCTCTTATTAGCTAACGCTTGTTGTCTCGAAAGATTCTCGCGCCAAAAAGTCCTGTCGAGCAAACAGCTCGAAATTGTCAATGTCGTTTTGCTCAATTGCTCTTGCATACTTTTCAGTTCAGCAACTCTTCCCTTGCCTTCTTGAATCAAAACGTAAACTAAACCTTGATTCATCAGTAAAAAGAATGCACGCTCTTGCCAATTCTAATGTTTTTTGGTCCATCCTAATTTCTTTGCGCTATTTCCACGAGAAAGTACTGGTAGCTCTAACGGAATCGCTTTCATAAAGATGCCTAATTAATTAGGTCAAGTTAATATATTAAAGGATTGCTTATCAATCCAATTAAATCTTCTGCAATGGTTTTCGGTAAATGTAGAGATCGTTTAATGTTAGATCTGAATATAGAAGTGGAAGTCCTGCCTTACAATTTACTAATTGCGCAAAAAATCTTGCTTTAAGAATTGATGCAGAACCTTGTTTTAGGGAGCAAATATGTACGATAAAAAGCATATCCTATTTCCTTAAAAATGCATTATCCGCATGGCCATTTATTAACGGTAAAACAAAAAATAGAATTAGCAGATTCTTTAGTGTTAAGTCAGTTCAACTATTGCGACACGCATGGACCATGTCTAACAAGATATGTAACAAAGTGAATTAAGAAAAGTTGAAAGTTGTTTGCGATATATTTACGGCATAAGAAAATACGATCCTGTGTCACAAAAGCTACACGATGCCAAATGCAAGGGGTAAAATGCATTCATCGCTATTTAGCTGTGCAGCTGCGTCGACTTACTACTACAAAATTCTAGTATGGGTAGTTTAATTTAAGATTAACTTGTTTTTCTTTCTTTTTAAACTGCATTACTCATGCGATATAATATTATTCGTGTAGTTTTATGTTTAATAATTGTATAGGGGTTCAATAATTTGTAATAGCTTTCATATCCTTTTTTTGCAATTCATGCATTTACTTGCTTAGACTATTGTATTGATTATGTTGCGGTAAAAATAAACGGTATTATTATAAGATTGTTTTCATGTTACCTATTCCTTATTGTTTCTGCACTGATAAATTCCTTGAATTTTTTGAAGCTCATAGCTGGTTGGCAGTAATATTACAGTTTCTTAGTCCCTGATAAAGGCGAAAAACCTATCATGTATCAGGTTCTTTTACTCTTGTTGGATCAGTACCTTTTTCTCTCACTTCACCAGTCTCTTTTAATCCTTAGTCTTGATAGATTTTACACCTTCTGGAAAGTCGCGGATGTTCATACCACCCTGTACCATACTAACAGCTCGTAACTGGGTTTCACGCACGTACAATTGAAACAAATTCTCATTACATTGGCAGCAAAAATTGTACTGAATACATTTTTCAGTTTACCTACAGAAATTCGCCTTGACAAATTTAAACTATTAATTTGATGTCAACAAGAATAATTTAATATGATGAATGTGATTAGGTGTGTTTAAAGCGCGGCCCAACAAATAAAACGGCTTTTTCCCCTAGATCATTTTAATGTGTGTGTATATATAAATTACCACAAAAAAGATTGTAGCGTCATCTAGCACAGTTTAAGAAGTCATTTTACTATATACTTTTTTACGTCTCTAACCTTGTCTAAGAGATTAACATATTGACATATGTCATTTTCGTCTGTCGTAGCTCTGACAGATATCAATTATCAGCTGATTACTGTTTTTGTTTACTCTTAATTTGTAATAAATAAATAAATATATAGAATTATTTTAAATAATTTATTAAGTAAAGCGGTTTTATGAGCACTTTAGTCCCTTAGCTTTACACAAGGTATACTGCTTTAATTTATATTATAATCTTCCTGTAATGCCTTCTTAATAATAGATATTGATGTTGACCTTAGTGTCTTGCTGCAGAAATTTAAACTAAACATTATTTGAGTTCTAATCTATTATATTATTGTTTATTAATATTTTTTTATTTAAAAGTAAAAAACCAGATTTTGGAGACACTTATTTAGTAAATACAGTTTCTTAGCTAAATATCAAAAATAGCAAAATAGGTTCACCTAAAACCAACATATTTTTTTTCACTTATCAGGGCACTGCTAGAAATAATAAATTACTGAGAATCTGTTTAGGCCCAGAGCTGTGGGGATTCAAGGGGGTCAATGAAAACCAATTCCAAATTGATAGAATATACCTGAGCTGGGTTAATGTGAATCTTTTTGCAAACAATATAAATGCTTAAATGAATTTTTAAATTACCAACCTTTCAGGATGTTTCACCCTCTAGCCCACCAAATCTTTGATGGAATAAGGCTAGAACCACTAAATTACTATTCAAACAATGCAACCAGTAACAACACATACAACAATTATCAAGTAGCCCCTACCCAATCATCATTTCTCACGCCCGAAGTGTCCATTACGTACGAGTCTTTACAAGAACCAAAACAGGAACCTCTACAAACAGACGAATCAATGGTAAAATATTTAAGTTTAAAATGCAATTTATTTAATATGAATATTGTTGCTTTTAGAGCAGTGACATAAATGAACCCTGTGCCATAATAAAACAAGACTTAAATGACAAACCAATGAGTCCGATTGTTGATAAGAAACCAAAACCGCAAACTTGTAAAATTTGCAATAAAACCCTGGCTTCCGCTTCCAGCTATTATGTGCATATGAAACAGCATTCTGCTAGTAAGCCATTTATGTGTACCAATTGTAATGCTGCTTTTTGCAGGAAACCTTATTTAGAGGTAAGTTCATTAGTATAGTTTATTAGCATTCTTTGCACTAAGTATCCACTGAAATCAAATAATAAACTTGCCCTTTATTGAGTGTCCTATTTTGTTTATCTTATTTATATTTAACTTAGTATCTGCCCTGCAATTCTTAAGGTCAGGATCGTACATTTGATTATAATGATGTTCTGATTAAAACTAATCCTTTAAATCCTATAACTGATCTATAAATCATGGGTAACATCAGTAATTGTTCGTGTAATGTTCATCATCTTTCGAATCTATTCTTACAGATCACATAAAATGGCAGAGACTTGTTGAAGCACTTATTTTTCCATTATTTGAATATTGTCTGCCAGTTTACCTTAGCTTCTTAACAAATGTCCTAAAAATTAGTGGTGGCTCCTCAATTAGGTCCTTTAAGACTGTCTTTATTACTGTATCTAGTGTATCTACTGCATAAGAAAATATGTTAAAAAAGACCCTGGGAGCCTTCTAAGATGAAAGACTATTGTAAATCATAAAAAATACATAAAAGACATGAAAATCATGAGGGCTTAATCAAAAATTACTTTAAAAAAAATGGAAAGTTTTGATGAGAAAGAAAATGTTTTTTAAATAGAAGTTTTGAATGTCTGCAATAAAATCATATATAAAAATAATGTCAAATAAAAAAACTACTTTGAAAGCCTGGAATACTTGAAAAGAATATTTTCTAGAAGTAGGATAGAAAATTACTCCAAGAGTGTTAAAAACCTAAAAAGTTGCCTAAAACAAAATGAAAAATTACTAAAAATTTCTAAAAGATATGACAAATTATTTGCAATGTGGTTAATTAAAATAACCAAAAAAGGTTTATAAAACTTTGGAGCAAATTAGCAAAAAGACTTTAAAAATTATGTCAATACTTGGATTCTGCCAAGCCTTTTTTGCTTAATGCATTAGTTAGCATTAACTAGTGATCCCTACGAAGGTTTTATGCGGCGCTCGTAGACTTCTACACAGAAGTTTTAGCAATTTAGTTCCACTTTTATTCCCAGATTTTACATTAGGAGCATTATACTTCCACATTTTATACTTCTGCTGCAATACACTGCAGTATAGTCTTTTGTACTGGAGGGTAATTTAGGCGCTATAGACTACACAGTTGAGACAGCGAGGTATGTCATCGGTACTTATTTCTTTTATCGGGTGAATGCTTCATCGGTCAAATAAATATATGCGAAGAAAGTATGATAAGAAGTTGAAAACTATTTAAGATCTTTTAAGTATGCTATAATTTAAAAACAAATAAGAACATACATATGTGTGTTTTTTTTAATTCTTTTCACATGTACAATACTCACCTGAAGTTTGGAATGTTTCATCCCAATTCATCCTGTATTTTAGAATTTATATTTGGTTGGTTTAATTTCGTTCTATTATTCTTTCAATTAAAAGATACGAAATACAACAAAAACGGTCTAATTCCCTGTTATTCCTCTGGTAAGTTTGATAGTAATTGTTCTTCACTCATACAACTAAATACTTATAACATGTAGGGGAAGGGTGTACAAAATGACATAGGGTTTTCAAAAATCAAAATTGTCTATGTACACAAAATATTTTAATTCTACAAAAGTAACAAAAAAATACAGGCATCTCTACTCTATTTTCCAAAATAAAAATCACTAAAAAAACTCAAAAAGAAATTCTCATTTTAAAGTATTTAATTTAAAAAGGTAAAAGTTCGTTTTACCCTCCTAAGTGGGTAAAATGACATACCTATTAAATATTGCCAAAAATTTCTGTAGAAAATTAATTATCGCAACACAGTTCACAAATAAACATCTTACTTTTTTTGTCGACTCCAGCACACTCAGCGTGTGCCCATTTCGAGCAAGAACAACATTGCAGCCAAATTTCCTTTGCCTTTGACCTTTTAAATTTTTCCACACAGTAAATGCAAGTACAATCTTCGTCGTCTTCTATTAAGAATGGATTGTTTTCCGATTCAGAGTCAGTGTCAAGAAATACCTTTTTAGTTGCAGCTCTTTTTTTATTTTCGACTGTGGGTGTAGTTCTTGATTTTGCTTCCTCCAAATTTGGAGTAGAATTTAGCACGGTAATTCCCTGACACTTTCTCGGCTTCCTCTTTCCCTGAGATAAATGGTCCTACTGGAATGGTACTCAGATCGGAGACAGTAACGGCAAGTAAACTTTTATTTTGTTGATCTGATGTACTGGGGATTACTTTTTGAAGATTTGTTACGTCCTTTAAATTGCCCATCCCGCTTGAAGTTTGTAGAGATAGTGCTGCGGAAGGTTCTTCAGCTAGAGTGTTTTTTATATTTATATTACCTTCAGATTCTTGTTGTCTCTGCTGCTTGAAACATGTATTCTGGAAATACATCAGGATTTAGTGGGCATATTCCGGTTTTAGAAAAGCCGTTGGTTGCATTTTGAATAGTGGCAGCTTTTCCATATGTTTCAGTAAGTAAGGCACCTATTTTAAATTGCGTTACAACTCTGCCTGGGTGTGCCTTAAGCCACTTGGTTATAGCTTGATCGAAATAGGTTTTTAAGGGACCGAAGAATGAAACATCAAGGGGCTGCAGTCGGTGGGTGCAGTGAGGAGGCAAGCAGAGCAAAACAATACCATGTTCTTTGGAGAAAATAAGACCATCAAGGTACTTATGGCTGGAATGGCCATCAACAATTAAAAGCACCTTTTCGTCTGATGAGGCTTTTGTAAACTTTTGAAAATGTTTTAACAATTGCAAAAATACTGGTCCAGTCATCCAACCAAACTCCTGAGCAATGCCAAGAGTCCCTGGGGGAGCATTATCAGTAAGTTCGTTCTTCATGTTTTTTCTTAGAAATATTAAGGCTGGTGGGATAAAATTACCATTGGAACTCATGCAGCAAACAACGGTTACATGGGATCCCCTTTCGGCACTGGTTATGGCTCCTACTTGCTTACGACCTGTTGTTGCAAATATTTTTTGAGGCTTTTGCACAGTAGAGAGTGCTGTTTCATCGACGTTATATATGTTAAGTGGGTTGATATTTTCTTTTTTAATCACCTTTTCTAGAATCTCAAAAAAACGAGCAACTTGGGGTTTGTTGAAAGCCTGAGCTCTAGCAGCAGATGTCGCCTCTGGCTTGCGTAATGCTATATCCTATATATATGCTATGATTTCTTCTTCGGAATTCTCGCAGCCAATCTTTTCCTGCTGTTTTCTTCTCACGGTTAAAATTGTGTTGAAAGCCATTTTCAAAAGCTAACTGGTAGGCCAAGCTTAACACATCCTTCCCTGTGAGTCCAAAAAATCTTGACTCTAGAAGTTTTAGATGTTCAACTAACTGCCGTTCTACTTCTGGTGGAAAAGCAGGCTTAAATCTACCCAGGCGTTTTTCCCCGTCTTTATTGTTTTATTTGTTTTTAAAGCATGTCTTCGTAGGTTTGCTTGTGGTACCCCGTAAGTCTTAGATGCCTTTAACCAGCCCATTTCACCATTATTGAGCGCTTCTATGGCTTTTAACATCGAATCTGTACTCCATGACTGCCTATTTGTCTTTCTTTCGTACAATCGGGGCATGACAATCTGCAATAACAAATAAAAAAATTATTTCTATAAGTCGGGCAAAATGACATACTATGTCATTTTAGCCGACAACGCACTATGCCATTTTACACGACTAGAGAAAACAAAAAAATTTTTTTTTCTAATATGTGACTTATTCCTCTTGTAAATCTCTTATTACTAAATGTTAAAAAAAATAGTTTAAATAATCAGTTAAAATAAAACAACTCACCTAGCGAAATGTTATCTAGTATTATAACCAAATTAAACAAAGCGCGAAAAATATTTTTGCACCACAAATTTAGAAATATCGAGCGTACACCTCCGTTAGTTTGCAGAGACAAACTGAAGTGGTTGGAACCTGTTGGGTAAATAATTTATGATCTAATTTAGCGCATGCGTATATTCTTACGACGTTAGCAAGTTATATATAATAAGTATGTCATTTTACCCCACTATGTCGTTTTGTACACCTTTCCCCTACTTAATTGTCACTTGAATTTCTAAGAAAAAAGTTGAATTGTTCTACAGTAGCTAAAAGTCAAATATTTTTAGAAATTTACCGAACATTTTATAAAACTACTTAAAATTGAATTAACTATATTGTTTTATAATAAAAAATTGTGTTTCTTTGGTAGGTCCACATGCGAGTACACACCGGCGAACGCCCCTACCAATGCGACGTGTGCAAAAAACGTTTTACCCAAAAATCGAGTTTAAACACTCACAAAAGGGGCCACTCGGGCCTGCGCCCTTACGTCTGCCAAATATGCCGGAAAACGTTCACGGTCAAAAGTTACCTGACCGCCCACAAATGGACTCACATCTCCGATTCCGGTATCAGTTGTAGTGAATGTGACGTGTCTTTCACTAGTAAAAACGCTTACCTGCAACACATGGACACTCACAATAAACGGGAGTTTTTTTGTAGGGAGTGCGATAAGGGATTCATGAAGGAGAGTTATTTAATCAGACACGTGAATCGGATTCATAATAAGAATAGTTTGTTTGTAAATAACGGTAATTGTTTCGTTAATGGGACGAAAACGTAGATGATTCTCGTTTAAAGTTTTACGCATCTGGCCAGGGTAGCATTTCGATCGTTTTTATTTTTTGGCGGAAAAAGTTAGATGTTAGTAGATATTAGTTCAATATAACTTTTAAACAAGAATCTCTTCCCAGGTCCGTCGATTCTATCAGTGGTTGCTTGCTGAACTTTGATATTATGGATAAATGCCCATAGAAATGAACTTATGGCCAGATGTGTATTTATTATACTGTATTTATGCCGAATGCTTGTAGCACTTTAGGAATAGTTCAAATTTACCTTTTTTGTTTTGTATATTTTTTAAAAGCCAATTTTTATTTATTTAATTATATTTTTAGCGGTTGTTTAAGTAGTGTTTTATTACTCCTTCCAATGGCGGCTCCTCCATCAGGTAACTAAATCAAGTAGTACAAAAACAATTTAAAGAATCTAATATATCATAATTTACCCATTTATTCAACATTTTATTTATTTATAATGCATCAGCAGCGAAAAGGCCAATTACAGATACAATTCTAATAGTATTAAAATCTAAGTAGAAATAAATACTATTGAAAGCAAATCATATACCTACACAGCCAAAACGACCCAATCATCTAGGAAAAAAAATACAAATAAATAATGCAAACTATGCTCCAAAACCTGCATCTGAGAATCAAAAAATCTGTAAATTACAAGTTTTATGAATTCATCTGAGCTAATTAAATCCAACTCTAAGTCACTTGCATAAATATTAAAAAAGTTGCACATTTTATAGATTGGTGAACCCTTAAAAATATTCCATATTGTGGAGTCCATACAATGCAGCCATACTTCAGCACCGGCAACACCAGACTGTCAAACAATCTTGAACAACACTCAACGCTAAAACCCTTAGTGGATCTGACAAGAAATCAATTTTTTTTTATATGCCTTATTAACCAATTCAATAATGTTGTCTATAAATGCCAGTTTACAGTCTACTATAACACCCAAGTCTTTGTTATGTTTACAGTCCTGTAATTGTGCACCCTGTAAGTATATTTGATTACATTTTTATTAAAAGTTAAAGACACAGAGCAGCACTTTTTTTCTTTAAAACTAAAATGATTCAAATTACACCAGCTTACAATTCTTCTAAACTATGACAATCCTCCATTGAAATTTTCTCGTTTTATTTGAACATTTTAAGCATCCTCTGTGAATTCCTGTTAAATATATATTAATTTAGGCGAAATGCCTTTAAAGATACAAGAAACTTAAATTGACCTGGAATTTATCAAAAATTACAGCATATTCCTAAAATAAAACTAAACTTATTCTAAAAGCACGGTTCAAAAATCACTCTCAATATCTAAAATGAATACACCATAATGTCAACTGCCTTGAAAATTGATGCTGATTGAAATGAATAAAATTGGTGAAAGCTGATTATAGGTCTCTGTATCTTTTAAAATTGGAATTTACGATCTGGCAAATAATTTCCATGCAGCCCTTTGATGTAATTTATCTCGTTTTTCTACTTTAGAAAAGCTCTTTGGCATCAGATGGAATGTAAAAAATTTTTAAACAGTCCTGCACTTTGTCTTATTCCATGTAAACTTGTTTTCTCTGTATGCCAGACTAGCTAGTAATGCGTTTACCGTATTTCTATATGAACACTCTGTGCTACTCGGCATCTCTGGACTGAATGGGGAGGAGGGTGAAAGTAGTTAAAGGGATGGGAAAGTTCAGTGTAAGGAAAAGAGTTGACTATAGCAGGCCAAAGACGAAACCAAGATTTATGCCACTCCCCCAAGTGAAAATTACTCCGTTCAGTCCTCCGCTGGACCTATTTTATATACACTTAGCTGTACTGCGAGATTATTACCAGATCTGTGCTAGTGTTTTCGCAGATGTACCACTTATGTATTTATGAGTAAATAATGACCGACTATCATGTGAATGAGTGAATATCATAATGAAGAATAATAATTAAATAAATATAAATTGCCTAGTTGAAATAGTGCGTGTTCTTTAATGCAGTTATGTTATTTTGATGTTGCTTTTTTAATTTATTTAAAAATTTAGTGGGGGTTTTTCAGACATCTGGAATAGTTAACTGGGTGCGTGTTCCCTCAGTTGCAGCACATTACCGCGATATTTTTGTCGCATTGTGAGTATAAATGGTTTCCTTTGCATTTATGGTACCGCGGTTTTGCACCGCAACTAGCACCTATAGTACTCGCCAACCAATTGTTTTTTTTACGATGCTCCATTTTAATCGAGAAAATAATGTAAATGTGTTTTTACTCTTAAGAAGAGAGAAAACCTGTTCAGGTATTTTTTTACTTATTGAGATCAGCCCTGTGAAAACTCCCCTTCCACTCCTCTGATCTCGAAGTTTCTATCCTTGATAGTAGTAGTATCCTTTAACTATTCGATGTATAGCGTCATAATAATGTACTGTACTAAAAGTCAAATCGAATCAAATTGCTTTATATTGTATGAAGAGCAAAAAGTCTTAATTTAAAAGCTGTAGCAAAATTCAGAAATTCGTACTAAACCAAGTTAATTACACAGAACATACGTTTTAAGAATGGGCAGTCCCGAATTATTAATGCTCAATCTAATTAATGTAAGATCTGATTTTTATAATATAGTGTATTAAGAAAAACTAGAATTTAGCTGCAGAGGCCTAGAATCAAATTGAAAATTAATTAAGTCTAGCTGGAACCTTGGAAATTGTAAAAAATTACTTAAGAACAGAACAACATAAAAACTTAGTTACGTGTGGAGTCTGTTTATAAAAAATTTGCTTCCAGCAATTTTTTGTGCAGGGATTTGTTCTACGTACTTAGTTCTTTATTATAAATGCAATTATTATAAGGTAACATTTCACTTAAAAATATATCTCATACACATAGACATATCATAACATATCATACACAGTTCGTAGTGCAACAGGGTAATTAGTACACATTATCAAACTCTTTTATTCCATTAGGCTCAGACTTATCGCAAAATTAAAGCCATGGTCGACGCTATCGCAACCCTTTAATAAATCAAAAAGCATGCCTGTGGTTACTCATTCAAAGATGTTATACCTTCCTTAAACTAGCCTTAATCCTGGTTGATGATCTCTCGAGTAGTTCATTTCTTCTTGCTTGAATTGTAAAATCAAATGTACAAAAAAGCGAACCAGTCTGAAATACATCACTCTCTTAAACACTTTACTAATTTTACGAAGAAACGTGGAATAACAAAGCATAGGTGAATTCCGTGGACCGGCACGTTTCTGCTTATTGGCTTCTTCAGGGCAAGGCACCAAGAAAACCAAAGGGTATAAAAATGGTAAAGGTTTTAAGTTATGTGTAGTTAGTGTGCCGTCATCCCTCATGTATTTTTTTTAATTTTATCCTGAAAAACTACTCAATAACTTCAAGGCGAATGGACTTACCACTCTAATGAAACTCATCTGCTTTTAAATTAAAACTAAAATCAGTATAGTTGGTTTTAAAAAATAAATTATGCAACTTTGCCCCAATTTACGAGTGTGCGACATCCTGTCCAGTACCTAATCTGTATGTTTTTTTAAGTAAAAAAAAAACACTTAATAATAATATAACTTATATTACGATTCACAATATATCCACATGTACATAATAAAAATAATATTAAACGTATAACAGTATTAAATACCTATGGGCAACTGTTCCACAGTAAAAATAAAATAAAAACAACACCCGAAAAAAATCGAACGGTTTAAAAAAATTTACACACTTTTTGACTCGAAATTAAACCAATGCAATAAATAATTTTTATACGAACACTTCTCTTTTTTTAAAATAAAAGTCTATAATACTTTAATTAATTTTAGCTACTACAACCCCTTTTACCAATCGAACAATGTATGATTTCGTCTAAACAACCCCCGAATTCTTCGATGATTTGTTTTTTCGTCAGTTCTTCGTCTTGCAGGTTCGAATCGGCATCGGTGGAAATGGTCAGGAGACATTGGCACGTTGCCTCGATCACCTCGTCGGTTATGTACGTTAAAGGTTGTTTTCTTTAATAAAATTAATGTTATTGACACTGTTGTAGGTAACGTTCTTTGGATACAAACACAATATTTATACGCCACTGACCAATTTCTTTCTTTGGGTGCCAAAATATCGAAGTATTTTCGCATTTAAGTTAAAGAGTTGTAGTAAGTAGTTCTTCTTTTAACTTGTGTTATTGCAAGTTTATATGTTGATTTCAGCACTCAAGACCTAAGTTAGCCAGACGTGTATACTGTAAATAAAGGTGACCTTAATAATTTGCGAATGCACTCAGCAAGAAGTGTCCCAAATAAAGTTCTTTGGTTGTAAAGAACCAAGAGGTGGTAAAGTTGTAAATCTTTTAAATCCAAATATACAAATGTTTTCATACAGGCTGTCTCTAAAAGGTCTGTAAAAAAAAAATCCTAGGACCTATTATTTCTGAGATGAAAATAAGCTGATTTAAAGCAACTTACCCTAGTCCAAAGTTGTTTCGTTTCTTAGTTATAGGGTGTTAAATTTAAAAAATAAAAATCGATTTTATTTAATTTTTTTTAACGATTTGCGATATACAATACAGCTTTTTTGATATGAGAAACTCGAAATGGGCATATTCGCTCCATAATGCACTGTTGATACTGTACAATGACCATAACTTTTTATTAATAATAAGAGCGCTAAAATTAACCGTTGCCAAGATATTTCGAGTTTGAGTCTTTGATGCCGCACCGGAATAATAAAAATTAGAATGACATTTTTGTGTTGTTACTTTTAACGTACTTTGCAGGAAATTTTTTTTTAATTTAATGAAAAACAATAATTTATTTAAAGTAATTTTAATTAGTGTAAACTTTTAACAATTGTTCAAAATGACCTCAACTTCTCATCGTTCTTCAGTATGTTGGCTTCATTTAGAATCCTTCTCTTGTTCTGTATTAATTGCTCTAGAATACACCATCGTTTTTAAAGACCCCTACAGAAAAGAATCTAATGGAATCAAGTCCGGTGAGCGTGGTGGCCAGTTTACAGGCGCGTCATTTCCTCTTCCAATCCATCTATTTGGGTATTGTTGATACAAATAATTCCAAACATTTAAAGTAAACTGTGATGGAGCACCATCATGCATGAACCACGTGCCTTGCCGAAGTTGTAATGGCAAATTCTTCTAATAAATCTGGCAACGTATTTTGTAAATGTTCTAAATGATTCACACCAGTTAGCCTTGGTGGTAAAATTACAGGACCGATTATAAAATTGCCAATCATTCCCGCCCACACATTGACCCTAAACTAATGTTGCAAATGAGTTACTTTAGTGGCATTGGGATGCTCATTAGCGTAAATATGTTCCTTATAAAAATTAGTTACATCACTTCTCGTGAAGCATGCTTCATCTGTAAATAAAACTTGCTTAGCAAAATTTAAATTGTTGTTGTTGTCTGTTTTCATTGACAAATTTACAAAAGCCCAAACGTTGTTCAAAATTCGTAGGCAAAAGCTCTTGTTCTTTGAACCACATTCTTAGATGCTCCTACTTCTAAACCTAAGCGTCTGGTGCTTAATGTAGAATATTTATGAATTCTTTCCAAAATTCGTTCCTCGTTCTTATCATACTGTAGGAGTAACACTGCCGGTTTCGCTAAGGCGTCTCTCAATAGCAACATATAATTTGCCCATATAATTTTAATGGCTTCTGCGGAACAACTTCCGCATTCTGATTGTTCTCGTAATTTGGGGCTTTATATTGACACCAACCTTCGATACAAACAGCATGTAAGTAAATGTATTCAATTAGGCTATGCAAATTTAAAAAGGTTGTTTCCATTTAGGCATTTACTTTCAATATCACAAAAAATAAACTTATGTGACGCACTAGTGCTGAGTCATTTTAATTTTGCTGACGTAGTGTATGGGCCATGCTTGGATCAAACAGACAAAGACCGAATACAACGGGTTCAAAAATATCGTTTACGATTTATATACGGTATTCGTCGCCGCGAACCGGTAAGCTACAAACTGCGTGAAACCAAATGCCTCTCTATGGAATGTCGAAGGAAGTTACATGCTGCAAGTTTGTTTCATTCGGTAATTCATTCTAATTGTCCCTCGTATTTGACAAACAAAATTCGATTCCGAACGGATGTGAATTCCCTAAATTTAAGGCATAGAGGATTAATCTCTCCGCCGCTACACACAACGTCTTTTTACGAACGATCTTTTTCATTTAATATATATATCGTATATAACCAAATTCCTGAAAGATTAAAAAAATTATCATTAGGCGGATTTAAGTCTTTTTATAAGAAATTTTTACAAGAATAAAATGTTTCCCTATTAAATTTTTATCGCATTCATTTGGCACTGAGCGTTATTGTGTTGCTATAGTAGTTGTTATTACACTAGTAATGTCAATATACAGTATCGGACAAAATTAGAGAGACTCGACTATACTTACGTCTTTTATGTAAGATAAAAATGATTAAATTCCTCTTTTTGTGCTGAAGGATGTTATGTTTTGAAGTAGTTTAAAAAGGCACTAAAATAAATTAAAAAAAAAAACATTTCTCAAGATTTATTAGGAAAAATAAAAAAATTCAAAAAATTCTGTGCGACAAAATTAGAGAGACTTATCCTTAAGTACATTTGTACCCTATACTAATGAAACTAACCTAATACTTTGTCCAGTGCCCTTTATTCTGGATAACTTTTTCACATCTATTCGGCATCGATCCAATGAGATTCGAAATTACAGCCGGATCCATTGATTTCCAGGCATTCTCGATTTCTTCAAATAATTGAGCACGATTCCCGATGTTTTTAGTGCGAATCTTTTTCTCTATAATCTCCCAAAGATTTTCAATTGGGTTCAAGTCCGGCGATTGCGGTGGCCATTTTAAAACTTGAATTTTGTTAGCCAAAAACCATTCCTTCACAAGTTTGGCCGTATGTTTGGGGTCGTTATCGTGTTGGAACGTGAATCTTAGCGGCATTTCCCATTCGGCGTAAGGCAACATTACATTTTCCAGTATAGTCCGATACATAAATCTATCCATAGTGCCCTCAATTTTGTGGATAGGACCCATTCCATAACCCGAAAAACAACCCCAAACCATTAAATTGCCACCTCCGTGCTTCACAGTACCAGAAACATATTTTGGATCAAGCCTTTTGTTTGCTGGGCGATGTACGAACTGCGCTCCATCACTTCCAAAAATATTATATTTAGACTCGTCACTAAACAAAACCTTATTCCAGTCCTTAGCTGTCCAGTAACGGTGACGTGTTGCAAATAACATTCTAGCAGCTACATTTTTTTTTGATAGATGGGGTTTTTTTGCTGGTCTCCTTCCAGGAAGCCCCGCCTCCACTAATCGCCGCTGCACAGTCCTGGATGAAACCCCAGGCGCCTCGAATTCAGCCAAAATCTGTGTTGAAGATAGACGCGGATTATTCTGACTTAGTCGTTTAATTCTCCTGTCCAGCAGTACTGAGGTTTTTCTCTTGCGGCCACCTCTTTTAAAGTTTGTCACTCTTCCACGGAGCTGATAATTTTTTATTGTTCTGGAAACCATTTGTTTACTGACGTTGAATTGCTCTTTTATTAATTTTTGTGAGCGACCTGAGTTATAGGCTTCTATAATTTTTTCTTTTAGGTCTATAAAATAATGTTTACCACGAGGCATTGCTAATGATATTCTCAAACTAATAAACAGAAATTAAACTAATCGCGACTTCAGCGAAACTAAATACAAAATGAGTCTCTTTAATTCTGTCGCAGTAATTTTTTAGCAATGTTAAAAACATTCTTTAAATAAATGTAAACATGAGCTACAAAAATGAATTGTTGATAATAGAATTATTGTCAACTCCGGTATACACTGCTTAACAAATATTAATATTATTTCAAATACAAAAAATTGGAGTTGGCAAATAGAGAAGTCTCTCTAGTTTTGTACATATATGTGTATGGCGTGTGTGTGGAATAGTATAGGATTGTGTTATGAGTAATATAGATAATATGGTATTATTTTGTAAATATGTATATTTATAGATAATTTAGACTTATTATTTTGTTTTTTTTTCTTTTTGAGTTTTGTAATTTACTTTACACAGGGGGTTAAACCTGTATCTTTTTAAAATTGTTTTTAACCTCCTTTTTGCCATTTTTGTAAATAGATATAGTTTAAGACGTAAAAAGTATCATGTAAATAGTGGCAAATAAAAGATTTCACATCAGACACAACATCCAAAAACTAATAACATATCCGTCATTTCCACTAACATATCCACATCTTCCAGCCATTTTAACGAATTAGAAGTTTAATTTTTACTTACAAGTTTAAAACACCTTATTTATTTTCGCACTAGCAAATTCTCACTGAAATTCTTTACACTAATTACTGACTGAATTTCATTACTAAAGCTAATAATTTTTTTTTAAATTCCGGTGGGGCATTTAAGACTAAAACACGAAATATCTTGGTAACAAACAAAAAATAAAAACCAGACTTGCAAGCTATGGCCATTTTACACCATCAATAGTGCAGTATGGAGAAAAGATTTCCATTTTCCCATTTTCGAGTTTCTCATACCAAAAAACCCCTAGGTACCAATTTTCAAAGTGGTATGTCGCAAAATGTTAAAAAAATTAAATAAATCGATTTTTATTTTTTAAATTTAACACCCTATAGACACCCTGTATATAGGCGTCACAATAAAGGCATAGACGTATGTTACATTTTTTTAAATGCATTTGCAAATTATTAAGGGATCCCGTTACTTACATCCGTTAAAGACTTCCACAAAACAAGTTCTTAAACTGACCAGTACTTCAGAAAAATCTTCAATAGATGACGAAAGCTCATATTATAATAAGCATCACATTTTGGAACAAATTCCTATTTTTCCATTAAACCCTTCAATTAAAACAAAATCATAATGTCTTACCTTGAGCTATTTTTCTTCAGCTTCTGAACGGGTAACGAAGGCGTCATCTCAACATAATTGGGCAAAATTTTCCTATAAACCGTTTGAGCCAGTTCCTCGTCCGATATCCTCGGCGGTTTACTATTCTCGTAAATGTTATCGATGGGATCCTCGACGTTCCGACATCCGTAACATTTACAGTTGCTCGAACACGCGATCTTCGCCTCGTAACATTCGCAGTAGTTTTTTAAGCAGCCGGATCGTTTGCAATTACAACCTTTCGTGTGTTTTCTCAAGACGTCTCCGTCCGGATCTTTTGCTTTGCCGATTTTCGGTCTGTAAGAAAATCAAAAAAAACTCATAAAACAAAATTTAATGAAGAGCAAAAAGAGGTAATAATAAAAAATAATGACGTAAGCAAAAACTCTACATATGATGTCTAAAATTGTTCGGATTTTGCGAAATGTATTTGGATCCTCAGGATACTAAAAATAGATCTACAGTGTGTTCGCGAAGTGTTGTAACAAACCCTGGAAAAACTTCTTTTTTTGATCAACTTTAATTTTTTTTTTAAATTAAATACATTCTTAAAATGCGCCTTTAGAAAATAGAATTAGGTATTCTTTATTACTTGCTCTAATCACAATCACTTATGACCAGTCATAGGGAATAAACTAAAAACTTGTACTTACTATTAAGCATTTTTTAAAAATAAAAATGTTAAAAGTTGAACCCATTAAATAAAAATGGTTTTTATTGCGATACAGAGTTTCAGAACAAAAATCCTAAAAATACCACTTTTTATTACAAATTCCTAACACAAAGTATCTTTTTAATAAGTAAATACACGGTTCCAATGGCATCGTAGTTTTTTAGTAGGGCACTTACACGCGCTTAAATTTAAAATTAAACCTAACTTTTGTTATAAGAAACCATGAAACTAGTCCTCTAATCTAAGAATCCTCAATGGGAATCAAGAATATTGAGGGATATTATAAGATTAGATTAATTTTTTTATAAAAGCCGATCCAAAAGCATTTAGGTACTTTACAAATTTAGAAAAGAAATTAAAAGCTGTGTTATAGAGATCCAGAGTGTTAAATTTTTTTTTCTTTAATTCACAGTGCATATTGCTTAAATCTGAAACACCTAAATAAAAATTATCTACAGTTTCTAAAAGTACGGGTGTATTATGCGCATATTGTAAATTTTTCTAGACTGTATGGATAGAGTCATGTTTATAAAGAAAATATAACTTAAAGTTGATGAAAAGTATAATGTTGTTGTCCTATTATTCCAAATGCTGTTTTATGTAAATTTTATATTATTCAAATGAAAAGGAATTTAAGACCTAAATAGACATTATCAAAATTTAGATGTTTAAATCAACAAAACAACTTTACTAAGAGGAGAGTAATGCAATTAAAAAATACTACCTTACTAAGTACAATTAATTTAAAACAAACTAAATACCATATTTGGGAGAAAACTGCATAATATGAACTTCACCCTTTTTATCTACTAAATACATTTCATGGCTGATTGCAGTGCAATTTTTATACATTACAGTTATTTCGACTTAAGAAATTTTCTATGAAATTGAAACTAATTTTCGCCTCACGGTCTTACATTATCAAAAAATGCATTATTCAAATAAAATAAAATACTGTTTGTATAATTAATGAGTTTAGGGATCAATAAAATAAAAGTCCAATCCTATTTAAACTTGCCGACGGTTCGCAAAACATATTTGCATCATCAGGGCGAATTCAATATGTTGGACTTAAGTCAAAAAACATAATTAAAATGAACATTATCTAGAAAACTTTTAGGTACAGAATATCAGACAATACATGGATACATGCGTATGTGCATCAGATAATAGGGATTAATAAAATAAAAATCCAATCGTATTTAAACTTGCCGACGTTTCGCAAAATATATTTGCATCTTCAGGGCAAATTCAATATGTTGGACTTACTTTAAGAAACATAATTAAAATTAACATTTATCCAGAAAACTTTTAGATACATGACATCAGACAATGCATAGATAGATGCACATACATGCATCCAATTATGCTCTATAAATAGTTGTCAATTAATGTTCTGATATATTCCCAATACTCCTCCATCAGCTGCCTAATAGTGAATATCTTGATCCACTGTCGATCGGTTTTGTTTAAATTAAGTCAGGTGTATAATGGTAGATACATGTTACATACCCACATAAAAAATATTTTTCATCTAGCTTGAGTAGCTCCAAACTCTGAATTGTCAAAGCGTTGTTGTTTTTGTTCCTTTCTGAGCGAACGCGACACAAATAAAATATCTTCAGGACGTCAGCTATCTCACGCAATTTTATTTTTCGACTATATTCATCATGACTTCCTCATTTGGACGACTGGAGAATTCATAATCATTTCTGGTCTGTACGACCGCGTTTGAGATCGGCATACCCCACAACAAACTGTGGTTTTCAATGGTGCAGAGTCCGGATAACATTTTTCAGGTCATTGCTAAGCTTGCACGGTATTTTTGTATCCCAAAAGCAATGTTTTATCACACGAAGTTCTTTCAACTTTTTAGCAGTCACTCAAACCACTGTAACTCAGAATCTAATGGTCGAAATGTCATGAAATTTTAACCCATATTGTTTGAAGGTTAGCACTATAAAAATGATATTAATTTACCAATAGTGGCGCCATCACTTGGTTAGTCCCAGGACTTATTAATCCATGTATATATTTAACAAGAATTTTAAACAGATAAAACAATTTCAAACAGATAAAACAAATTTACTTTCACGTCCTAGTAACTCACCGAAAGGCATCCGGGTTCCGGTACAAACACGCCTTGATCGCCAAATTGCGCGTCTCCTCGTTCTCCAAATTATTGAAACAATTTACGCAATTGCACAGGTAACAAAACTCCCCGTTGGCGAAACAGTCGCAATACAACTTAAGACATTGCGATCGGGTGCAGTTGCACGGTTTCCGTGGGCGCATCGCGTTCTGGTTGGGCGAGTTCTCGTTGGCGCCACCGGGTGGCGGCGAGGAGGCTGTGATTGTCGTGTCTAGTGGCGGAGGTGTACTCGCTGGAGGTAGATCAATAGACGATACTATAAGAAATGTTCAGTTCAGTATATATTACGGTAATTAACCAATTTACAAAATAAATATAGTATATAAAATATTCAATAAAATAAGATTTTATATCGCAATAAAGCACTTGAAGTATTAGTACTATCATTAAATATCTAGTATAAATAACAGATAACAGGTAATATCCATAAAATAAAATAAAATATAAGGACAACGATAATTTTAAACAGAGTAACTACAATAGAAAAGAAGACACACTTTAAGCAAAGTCAATATATAAAATTATATTGCACTTAAGCAGATTTTAAAATTCGTTGAAGTGAACTCAGAGAACAATGAAACAAATCTATACTGACACTATTTGAGTTAATCATCATTCTACCTATTGCACAGTTTTCACCATACAGTGTACGATGTTGATCAAGGTAGAATAATCTAGTCTTTCTGAGCTCTGTAGTAGGAGGAACATTCAAATTAAGCTGACACAACAACTCAGGAGACTGTATTACATTGTTAAGAATCTTGTATGTTGTGACAATATCGCAGTTTTTACGTCGAGTCTCCAACTTTTGAATGTTCAGCAATCTATACATTTTATTGTAATTAATATCAATACAAGGAATATTAAGCTTGTAAGCAATGTATCTTATACATTTACGTTGAACTTTTTCTAGACACATTATATATTTAGCATAATAAGGTGACCATATACATGAATTCGACTCAAGTTGACTGCAAACCAATGAAAATACAGTAGTTTGATGGAATCAATACTGCTGAAATCATGAATGTGCCTCTTAATAAAACCCCACATTTTGTAAGCTTTATTACACAGGTTTTCAATATTTTTTGAAAAAGTTAGTCTGCAATCAAAAAGCACTTCAAGATCACGTATCTCTGATACCTTCTCAATAAGTGAAGTCATTAGGTGGTATATGGTACTGATGAAATGGTGGACTAAAACTCCTGGTAAATTGAATTTATTTGCATTTTTTAGCATTTAGGACCACGCGTGACCATGAATTATGGTCTTGCACCATAATTCAAATTTGTGAAGATTAGAACAAAGCTCATGATGTGGCAAATTACTGTAAAAAAATTTTAAAGCCATAGTAAAACTTATTATAAATAATTGAATTATAAAAAATTACGGTCAAAATTAACCATCTACATTATTACTCACTAAAATCCTTGCTATCTCTGATTGCGGCTAGATTCTCAAGAATATTATAAGGAATCAGTTTAATAAATGCATATTGGCCATTGTTAAAAAGCCACTATGTGTTTAATATCCATTATCCATTTAAATTGGTGTGCTTCACCCTAAGTAGGTATTAATCCTATAATTTTTAATTACACCTTAAATGGTGAACAACTTCAAAGAGTACCCCAGCAGAGAGATCTAGGAGTAATTTTTGACCCGACTCTTCCATTTTCTAAAGACATTTTATCTGAAGTACAAAAATATTTTGATAGCTTAATTTTGCCAATCTTGGAATATGGGTCCATTATTTGGTCCCCCCAGTACAGTATCTGGGTGACAATGGTTCAGAGGAGGTTTGTGAATCGCATGTATTTTAGGAAATGTAGTATATATCCCCAGAGAAGCTGTGATAATGGTCTTTTGTTACAGGTTTTTGATGGACTCTGATTAAGAGAAGAATTAGAATATTTTTGTACCCCTCAAGATACTAAAAAACAAAATAGATTTTTCTGAGATTCTTAGTTCATTAGTATTATTTTTTATCTACTTGTATTTTATCTGGCTTATCCACGAACCAGCCTTTATAAAAATTCTCTCGTTTATAAACTTTGTGAGTATTTTAACTTATATGCTTCCTATATTGACATTAAATGAACTAGTCTGAATCAATTTAAAAAAATTATACTAAGTAAACTGAAACAGAAATGAACTGATCAGTGATGTGTTGGGTATTTATTGTATTTTATTAGTGTGTTTGCTCATTTTTGCATTTCCTTTTATCATTTATTTCAGTACTTTTAAGGGTATATTGAGTTAGTATCTGTAAGTGGCCTTGTAGCTGTTGATCCTTATAACAAGTAAATAAATAACATATTAACCATAAAACATATTAATTTTTTTAAAGAATAATCAGAAGCTCTCCGTAGATGCTATATCACCCTCAAATCATTCTTCTGCCTCAAAGGGAAATCAAAGGGATATCATATCAAGACAGCATTTGATGTGTAAGAGATGCATTTAAAAAAAAACAAAGAAGAGGTTAAGAGTATAATTAGCCAACTGAAATTTAAAAAAAAGTGCAGGACCAGACGGTATTCGATCAGAATCACTGAAAGAAGTATCTCATGGAATAAAAAATGGACTCCACTATTTAATAAATATAAGTTTTCGAATTGTCGATTTACCTAATAAATAAATAATTGGAAAAATTAAACCACCACACAAAAGCCAAATCTAAAAGTGAATTATTTAATTATAGGCCAATATCCCTCAATTCAAATATATAGAGATAATTGATTGAGTAATTTTTCGTTACTGTAGGGTACTTACTTAATGCAGAGATTTTTATTTTTTTTTTAATATGAAAATCGATAAAATGTTATTTAAAAAAATTAAATTCAACAGTTCATTATAAGAAATTAATTATTTCTTCATATTTGTTAACGAGTCGTTTTTTTTTTCAATTAATACCCATAAAATCAATCCCATATTATTACTTGAATTGAGGGCGTAGCTTCTATATTTCCCATTTACCATAATTAATGTAAACACGATGAAAATGCATAAAGAACCCATGGATGAATATAAATCTCGGGAGTATTAAAAGAATATTTTTTTGGCATAATTCTACTTTATTCCTCAACATAAACTCCTTCAAGGGTGAACTATTTGTGTCACAGTTCAATTCACTTAATTTCACCATAGATTTCACACGGTGTGTTTTCACTCTTCTTCCTAATTTCAAATATTTTAAAAAATTTTGGGAAATTAATTAAGTTTAGAGTGGTTGCATATTAGTCAATCAAAATGTTATTTCTCATAAACAAAATCGAAGATGTACTATAGCTGCCCTTACCGATCAACTATATGACTCTTTGGATAAAAATATTCATCCTTTGCATATTTGTTGACTTAGCAAAGGTCTGTCTTAAAACACTTATAAAAAATTAAACTATATTGGTATTAGGAGTAGTGTATGCAATTTATTTCAAAGCTATTTGAAGGATTGGCTACAGTACGTCAAATTGAAGGGCAGTGTCAGGGCAGTCACGTGTGAAGTACCTCAGGTACTGTTTTGGGACCGATCTTGTTTACTATATACATGAATGACCTACTTATATTGGCGGAGAAGTGTTGTTAGTTTTGCAAGGATACATCCATTTTTTGCCCTGGAAACTTGGTCTCATTTAAAAAAGTTGGCTAAATTGGATCTTAATAACAGCATATTTAATTGGTTTCAAATGAATAATCTACCATTAAACCAGAGTAAAACAAAATATGTTCCCTTTACATCGGACTCGGGTGGTTTTCCGGAATTTCAATTATTTAAAACTTCTAAAAACGTATAATCGCAAAACGAATAGTATTAAATAGCTCCGTATAGTAATAGATTAGCATTTACGTTGGTATAATTATTAATAATACACGATATCCAAAATCAGATAATTGATATCACGTTTTTCATTCTTAATATCTTTTATGACCTGTGCACAACTTAAAGGCGTATATTATTCGTTGGTTCATTCTTATATAAGCTATGGAATGGAAATTGAAGAGCTGTAATGCAAAATTACTTAAGAAACCTCAAAGTAATTCAAAAATGGGTTTTAACAATTAATTTAAAAAATAATTTGAATAGAACAAAACTATTTTCAACTGATTTACTGTACAAAGAAGCAAATTAAGAAAAACTGTGCACAAATGCAAAAACTATTTTACGCCAAGATTTTTTAATGCTTTACCTGATAACCTGAAGGATTTTGTTTATGAAAGATGAGTTAGATATAAATTGAAACTGTGGCTATTCCAAATAAGCAGACAAGATATTTATGTTTTTTTCAAGGTAATCAAATTTATGAGAGTTAAAGTAGGTATAGCTTTAGGTTATAGGAAAGCTGTCTTATTTTGTAAACAAAAGTCTCGATTTCTTAACTTTTATACCACTAAATAGTGACTTATATTGGATTCAACTACTAAAGCACTAACAAGCGACATTTTTTATTGCTTCAGTGTATTAATCCTCCGAAATCCCTAATTTTTATTACTCTTTTTAACACAATTGAATTTATAGTTTGTTTTGATCTGTTTGCTTAGTTTTAAGCAATATTTTATTGATTAATTTAAATGGCAATGTTACTATAGCAATGGAAAAAGTATATAAAAAGAATACCCTGAAAAAAGGAGCACACTTTTATCAGATCAAAACCCATATAACTGGCTTATAAGGAAAAGTACTAGGAGAACGAATTGTAGTTGAAGATTGTAGTTGAATTGTAGGTAGAAGAAAAATCTTATAACTAAAAAACCTCAGAACCTGGATTGGCATAAGTACATGCGAGTTTTTCCGGGCTGAACTGAATAAAACCAAGATAACATAAACAAATAGCAATATTCAAAATGTATAGGAACTTTAAGAAAAATAATATAGGATAATATCGGATATATACGGATATGAATGATACCAGGCACTATGAACAACAAAAACAAGTAACAGCCGTATGTTTGCTAGACTTTAGTAAGGCATTTGACACTCTAAATCATGATATGCTGCTAGCTAAATTAAATTTCTTTGGTTTGTCTAATACTTCTATTGCCTTGCTGAGATCCTACCTGACCAGCAGGTTTCAATGCGTGGAGATTGATTCTCATCCCTTATACTCAAAATCTGAATTTATTCCTGTTACCACTGGGGTACCTCAGGGATCTCTATTAGGGCCCTTATTATTCTCATTATACGTTGCTGATATGAAAAATTTTAAATCTTATTCAAAACTACAACAATACGCAGATGATTCTCAGATTACATCGTTCTCATTAAACTCCTTACGACACTCACAAACACAATTTAATTCCGACTTAAATAATTTACATATATATGCTAAGGATCATAATTTTAAACTAAACCCTTCAAAATCGTGTCTCTTATTTCTAAGATCCAATAGAAATAACATAGAATATATTTCTCAAGACTTTGTGGTTAAAATAGACAGTACAGTAGTACCGGTGGTTAATGAAGCAAAGAATGTGGGTATTATTTTTGATAATACTTTGTCTTTTTCAGCCCACATAAACAAAAAAATTGCCACTGTTTATATGCGCTTTAAATTATCTAAAGCGTCATACATTAAATAATCTAAAGCGTCACTTACCGAGTGTAACCAAGTATTTTTTGTGCTCTCTTGTAAACTCTTTAATATTATCATTGTTTGATTATGGTGATGTAATCTACAATAATGCAATTACTTCGGCAGTCTCATCTTCTATTCAAAAAGTGCAGAATTCCTGTATGCGTTTTTCCTTTAATATTTGCTACAGAAGTCATATTACCCCATATCTTAACAATCATTTTATTCTTTCAATGTCAAATAGACGCAAATATCACATGTACTCTTTCATATACAGAATTTTAAAGTCGGGAAACCCACCATATCTAAGAAAACTTTTCAATGTGCATGAACACAACCATAATACCAGACGGTTTAATATTTTTAGGGTTCCTCAGCATACAACAGCAGCTTTTCAAAAATCATTTAGTTACGTTGCAGTTCATTTGTGGAACAATTTGCCTCATTGTGTTAAAGATTATTCTCTTTATAAGTATAAGAAGTACATAAGAAATATGCTTATGCAGTCACAGTATGATGCCTAATGATTAAATATGTATTGAAATGAATGTCAATAGGACTTTTTTCCAGTCTCTTTTCATTCAGGTTGTGTCATATTCATGTAGCTGTACTGGGTCGAGTCTTCACTTACATTTTCGTTTCGCATTTAACAAGATATACCTGTATCATATTATTATATTCATATATATTGGATGTGTTTCCTGCCTACCCCTGCCCTGTGTACTTAAATATAAATAAATTGTATTTTTTTTTAATTTTTTTTAAGCTCTCACTATCAAAGTATCGAAATATTAGTAGGGTTTTTTTTTTAGTTTTCTTGCTATTTCGTTTCCTTTTTTGTTGCTTTTTCTTGAGGATGTATCACTTAAAAGTGCCTCTTGCAGAGGTACTTTTGAGAAACGGTTTTTATAATCGAGATGCATTCCTATTTGCTAACTTCACTTACATCATAAGTAGAACTGTTGTAATTTTTGATATTGGCAAATAAACGTTTTGAATTTGAATTTTTGAATTGAATATACTATGGGGAGGAGGCAAATATGAAAGTTGACGCTTTTCTTAGGGGTAAGGCATATACTATACTTGACTATCTTTAAAAAAAAGTTAAGTTATAATAATTATTTAAAGTTATTTAAAATTAACTAAATAAAGATCCTACAGTACTATACAGCATAAAATGAACAAAATCTTAGATAAACCTATTCTGTCATCAGCTGTTAAAAAAGGAGAAAAAAAACTAAAATGTAGTAAAGGTATTTTTTGAAAATTATATTGCTTGCCAAAAATTTATAAATTCATTCCATTGAGACCCATAGTCAGCTTTATCGGTTTCCCAAGTTAATTTATATTACTTACCATGTTTACACGCAATAGTAAATGCGCATTAGCGAAATGCGAATTAAAATAAAACGCATGTATAAACACCCATAAACCGTTATAGCGTTCGTAATTCGCATTATTTTAAAACGTTTTAAATATGTGGATGATCTCGATGTAATGAGCAACTAACAAAAATTTAAAAACCAAGACGGAGAAAAAATTTTTGAATAAAAATAGATTATGCAGCTTGTCAACAACATAATGTAAATAAACAAAATTAAAAAAAAAATAAATAAATATCATAAAAACAATAATAATAAATAGAGGGTTTTTTAATATGGAATCAAACCCTGGAGCGTATGTCTAATACCAATTTTAAACCTTTTACCCCCTGATGATGGACACCACTGCCTTTGAAACATGTAGGGAATTTTAAATCACTAAATGTTTAATAAATAAGTGGAGGGAGACTGCAAGATTCTTATTTTACCTTAAAAATAAATTAGGTTGGCAATAAAAAACAGCTGGTTAATATCAACGTTAAAACCTCTTCTTAAAACTTTTGTGTAAACACATGCCAATGCGTTTTTGCTCTAATTCGCATTAATGTCACGCATAAACTTATTAACTGATTATCCAAATTGTGTTATTCTAGTTTAAAATAGAAATTTATTTAGTTATGAAGGTTTACTTATAATGCGTCAAAGAGCTAAAGCAGTTCATTTAAAAAAAGTTTGCTTATGTTAAAATCTCTGCAGTTAATCATTTAAAGTTTTTATTATTTAGAATATTTTTTGAAATAAGTAATACACTTCAATTTAAAAGATTATATTCGTATTGGATGCTGAAAAACTAATTTACGCTAACTTACCATCTGGTTTTGATTCGGTTACGACTGTTTTGGCTATCACAACAGGTGTATTGATGACCGGCTTAGGTTGTATTGCGGTTGCTTGTTTCATAATTGGCACCTTTTGAAGCTAAATGGTCATAAAATAAAAATAAGTTTATTAACTATTCCAACAACAAAAATTTGTAAGACTTTAGGAAAACCAACATAAACGAATAGGAAAAATAAAATGTTAGGTTCATATTTACAAATATCCAAGGCATTGGACACTAGCAAAAATTACTTACAACTATATTACTTAAACTATAAAAATTATACATTTTTATTGAAATTAATAAATTAGGTACATATATGGTTAAATTTATTATTTTAAATAGTAATAAAAGGTTTAAATTAATACCCACTTGCATATTTGCAGGAATAATCATCAGTTGCGTTGGTTTAGGCACGGCAGAAGCAGCAACCGGTTTAACTATGGTTTTGCCGAAAATTTTGTTTGTAGTTATTGGCTGAAAATTAGAAATTTTTGGTTTTCAATTAATTAAATAATATCAGCTGGAAGTACCTTGATATCTTGGACGTTGGTGGTTACCGTAGAAGTAATGGCACTTTTTACAGATTTCGCGATGGCGACGGTGTTTTTAGTGGCTTCTGGAGTTGTACTGGCCACAAATTTTATGTATTGCACCTAGAAAGGGTTAATAGGAAAATTAAGGTTTATTTGATGTTTAGGATGGCGGAAAAATTTTCTATTTTTCATTTTTTTATTGAACACTATCCTTTTATTGAGCTCAACTGAACTTGACTTCGATTTTTTCAAAACAGTGTGTTCAAATTAACCGTTTTTTTTTCTGGAACAAAATGTACGATGAAACATGCATTAATACAGGTTTCATTCAGGTAATGTCATCCGGGTCCACCCCAAATGCATGGACCGACGAAATTATGAAATCGCGAGGCAATACTATCCCGTATTTATGTATGTACTTAAATGGCCTATCTACAGAACTAAAAAATCGACTCAACATCTTACATATTGGTTCGAATGCTGTATTTGTGGAAAACGGCTTGCTTCCATTTCAAGCAAAGAAAACTGAAGAGAGCTTAAGTCTTTAAACAATGGTGTAAAAATATTTTACCACCTCTTAGACAAATATTGTATCATAGTAATGAACACTCTATACCACCCGACGAAAATTGACAGAAAATCTTGATTAAGAAAAATGTAGACTCTAAGGGGGACAGAGTAAAGTCAGAACCCTTAACGCTCGTGAACAAAAGCGATCGTAAGGAACAATATGTAATTGATAAAATGGCCATAGCTTGCAATATCTCTGATGCAATGATGCCAAATGCTTATGTAGAAATATAAAAATATTTAATAATAAAAAAATATTTTATAATAGCATAAAAATTTGTCACTTATAGGTACAAAACAATATAATATAAGATACTCTTTAAAGAAGTCAATATTCAGAGCTAAATAAATGTAGATAAAGTATATTAGAGAAAAGCGCAACAACATTGCAATGCCGCTCGATCGCATTGTTGATGCTACCGACACAGGGAATCTTTACCACTGACGTCATCAAAAAATATTTATATGAAAAATATGTATTAATAATAGAATATGCTTTAAATATAAACAATATTACCGTTTATGAACTCTTTATGCGTTTTTCTTAACGTCCTTCATTAGAGTAAAGGTACCTATCTAATAAAAAGAATTTCTATGGAAATTAAATATTTTATAATTATAATAGATTTCTTAATAACTCTTGTTTTAAGATACAAATTTTTAATATTTTAATACTCCATTTTTCTGCTAAGACAACAAAAAAACCATGGAGTCCTGTTAATAAAAACATGGACAAAACTCGAGTTTTTCATTATTTATAGCCTATTAATAGATAAGTATTTTCAAAAAATTTATTTAGTATTTGAATTTAAAAATATAAAGATTCTCATACTTCAGACACACTAAGTTCATATTCAAGTTTTTATTTAGGTTTATTTGTATGATCCCTATTCTACGTGTATGATGACGGTTCTCTCTCGATATGATGTTATGACAGTATCGGTATTTACCCATGGTGCGGCACAAATGCCACAAGTTTTTTTGACATCGTAAAAGTTCACAAAAACACTCAAATCAAAACCTTTTTCAAACGAAAAACACAGAACTTCACAAATGTCGAATGTAAAATAGAAATCCATTTGATAAGATGACATTTGGCGCGTCACTAAGCTTTTACTTATGGTGTTGCCATTCCAAATTTTTTAGGAATAATTTTTTTTTTTTTTTATTTCAAGATGTTATTTTTGCTCTTATAGAATAGGTTATACCTATTTTTATTTTTAATTCAAAATCCAACACAAATAAATTAAATTCAATTATTATATGGGTTAATATATAGTATAGTAAAATTTCCTCTTGGGAAAATGTGTGTAAACTTGATAATAGAGAATCGGTGACAATTTTTGTAAACAAAACATTCCCTTTCCCATCAGCACATGTTGAACTCAAACAAAGTGGTTGTTTCCTGGTTCTAGTCTTTCAATATTCTAAGTCTACACCACTGCGAATTAAACCAAAGTACCCAGGTACTATATAAATAACAAAGAAAAATAATCCAGATATGGCCCTGAATTTAGTACTAAAATTGCTCTTTGGCTCTACTATAGAACTTTTTATCAAAAAAATATGTATAATATAAATTTAACTTACTCCTTTTCCAGGTACATTTATTGTGTGTATTTGTCCATTGGCCAACCCCTGAGGACCAGTCATCTGAATCAACTGTCCGGTCGGCAACTGGTTTATCGTACCACCAGGACCCTTTAAAATAATCCTTTGTGGCCCTATTTTGGTAGCAGCACCCGCTGTTGCCGGTAATATCTTTGCTGGTCCCGGTTTTATTTGTGACAAAGACACCGTTTTAAGCCCACTAGTGGTTGTGGTGGTCCCTTGCGGTGCCAACTTAATCCCCTTCTGGTTTAATAAAACTGTTCTTTTTGCACCCCCGGCAGATGGGGTACTCTGAACCAGTTTTGTGTTGGCGGATATTAGGCCCAACTCTTGGGCCTGTTGTAGAGTCATGGTTTTTGTTATTGTGGGTCCCGAAGCTGTTTGAATCACCTTGATCTGTTGCAATTGTTCTGTTTTTGACCCCGCTTTTTGAACCAGCATAAATTGCTGAGATCCTTTATTTAAAGTTACTACTTTCTGTTTTCTATTGATGATTTTTTTGTTTGCATTATATATGCTTTTTGGTTTGGCTGGTGATGCGGGTTTTAATGTGTTCGGTTGCTTAACAGTTATTGGTTGCCTAATAGTTAAATTGCTTAAGTTGATTTCTTCCCCTTGGGGATTTACCAGTTTAATTGTCTGAGGACCAGATGCGCCTAAGAAAACAACAGTTTCTTTTTATTACAAGGTGGGTAAGTCGATACCATAATTTTCTTAGAAAAGTGGAAGGAATTCAAAATTAACAGATTTGGTCAGCTTCATATTAAAAATGAGGCACTTTTAGGCCATATTACTAGATACAGTATTGGATAAAATTATAACAATAGTTAAATATTTCTGTAATATGAGTTTAAACCTGAAAATGCATCCTGGCAGATCATTTTAGTATAAAAAATATGATCAATAAGTGGTAACAACAAACATTCATTTTCTCTGATAGGTTGTCCCCTCTGAAACTTCTTTCATAATCCCTTTAAATGTAGTATTTAAGGTTTTTTTTTATTTAAGTTTGCTAAAAGTTATCATTCGTTTATAATTCTACCTAAGGGTCAAAGCATAATTTTTTTTTTTAAAAATTGTAAACTTTAAATGCAAATATTTGTATTTGAGGTAAACGACGTAACATGAAAAAATAACTATTTATCAATAGTACCTATTTATGTCATGGCATATACAAAAATACCCAAATTAATTCTTAAAACTGTTCTATCTAAAAACATACAAAACAATAAAAGTAAGGCTTTTAAAAATTATTCAGGCATATTTATCTGAAAGAAGTTTTAAATTACCCTTTCTTATTTCTTCCAGGAAGTTGGCAATATAATTTCAAATAATTCAAGCCATTTTAAATTATTCCTAGTTAAAGTAAAGTTTTTTTTAAGGATTTATCAGTTTTTTTAGGTCAATTGAATCTGGATCAAAGTAAAATTGATTCTTTGTTCAAGAGATTGGGAACTAAAAAAAATAGTGCCAAAGGGCTTGAAAAAATAAAATTCGCCTTCTTTTATTTTTTTTCAGGCTTCTTCTTCAGATCTTTTTAATGACTACATGTAAATTAAATGAAAGACTATGTGCAATGTTATAACAAATTTAATTTCTGTCCAAGTTAAAAATGATGACTCATCAAAAACTGCGCGAATGAACATAAACATTGGCATAATCGTCTAAATCCAAACCGATTTACAATTTGTAAACTGTCACTGCAATGAACAGTTGACATTGTACTCTAGTGGAAACAGCTTTTATCACTTTTGCTTTAGATACAATTTGTAATCTGGATTTTGTAGTATGTAATTTACGTCGACATTATGAAACCAATCATCATTAGTTTTCTAATCAGTATCTACCACATTCCAAATTAAGATCAGATAAATTTTGCTTCTTTAAAATCAAATTTAAATAAACAACGGTAAACTTTGATAACTTTTAGCAATTAAGCTAATAAGGTGGCTCAATCCAGTTTTGCTATTGCCTCTGCCAAACGCCTGTATGAAGAGGAAGACTTTATTAAATTTATTTAATTTTTTTATTCATGCCAAAAAAAACAACAAACTCTTACACAAGTCAAAATATAGAAAAAAAGTATTACAATTAAAATTACAATAATAAAATAAAACCCATCCAGTAACTATATAATAAGATGAGATAAACCACAATTGTAGGAAAAATACATAAAAAAATAGATCAAAGATCAAGCTTTAAGACTCGGTAGACAGGTTAAACCACCACCAATGAGTGATACCAAGGAAAATACTGGTACATTATATGAATACATACATGAAAAAAACTTGAAAAATATATTTAAAGTTTTAGATCCAAATAATGCAGCATTGCACAAAGTTGTTTCGCAAATTCCCATCTCGAGACACACAACTGAACAATGATCAATATCTTGTTACAAAATTTTTAACATGATGTTATGAAAACAATGTTGCACATTGTAAATTACATTAGCACCAATGCAAAAAATCATGGACAATTCAAAAATTTCTTTGAAGAATTAAAGGATGAAAAACTTGACTTGAAAAACTGACCAAATGACATTGACCTCTTTTGCATTGTTGGTTGGTTATTTAGCTACAATGTTTAATTTTTGTAGATTTGTTTGATCCTATAACTGCATTTCTAAGAAAACAAAATAAATCACTTATTCTAAATTAAACAATGACAAGTGGTTATAAGATGTCCTGGAACATTTGCAAACACTGAATTTACAATTGCTAGGGAAATAATATGTAATCTCTCACAGCATATATTTAGTTTCCAAACTTGTAATTTTTTAATTTTTCTAATGCTTGTACAAAAGATTTTGTCTTACGTAATATAGCCAATTTCTTTCTTCCTTTCTTAAATTGCTACCTTTTTTAAAAAGGCATTAAAAATAATACATTTTGTGTTCAATGTTGTCATTTTCCTCAAATTAAAAAAAATTGTTCCAATATTCAACAAGGAAAACTTAACAAGTATATAAAAAAGCCAAAAGGAATATTGACATAATTCAAGGTGAGTTTTCTATTTTCATTATAATTATAACCCAAAAAGCATCTCGAGAACTGGCATTAATAGAGATAAAGAAGATCAAGCTCTACAATTAAAATATAAGTCGAATTTTGATTATTATTATTATTAGTTGTTTATTTTGGAAATTTGTACCAGAATCGAAGTATCTAAATAAATCGAAGTATCTTAAAAACATTGGCTTGTCAAATTATTGCAATATCAGGAACAAAGTTCTTATGTAAATCAATTTATTCCACTTGAAGATTTGTGAAATCTCAACACCAATCAGTATTAAATAACCAGTATCTCAAAGAATTACTGAGAAGTGCTGTCACCAATTATTCACAACTTTAGAGAATTATCAAAAATGAAATAAATGTTTATTTATTTATTTATTTATTTAATAAACGGGATCAACCCCATTACAAAAAAAATAATATTACAAAGTTCAATAGTTACACCTAACCATAACTTAAAATAGCTAAAATACAAATATGTTTTTACAGGAAAACCAACATAAAATCAACAGAAGAGGTTACACAATCTCTCTAATTTGATTCCTAAAACTAGACAAGCCAATGCCCACAACTTCAAATCCTCATGGTTGATAATATTTAAGGTTCTTTTTATAGGGGAGTGAGTGGCATAGTTGGTACTGTGAAAAGGCAAAGCAAATAGTCGGTTTCGTCTCAAGAGTCTTGTGAGGACATTGAAGCTAATTCTACCGAGAAGGTCGGGGCATACAATCAGACCATTAAGAAGCTTAAATACAAAGGTTAAATCACCACAAATACGTCTTTCTCTCAATGTTGTCATAGCCAGCACTTCCCGTGCATCATCATAAACATGATCTTTCAAGGGCCAGACAGCTGTTCATGTAATAGGGGGACCATATCATTGAGCCATACTCTAATAAAGAAACCACCAAAGACATGTACACTCTCTTACAGGTCTCGACTGATAGCTCTCTACAGTTACGCAGAACAAAACCCAGAACCCTGGAGGACCTAACCACTATATTACTTATGTGTATATTAAAATTTAAATGATCGTCAAAATAAATGCCAAGATCCTTGATTGTATCAGAATACTGAACAAGGCTTCCCTCTATATTGTATAATGTTACAACTTTTTTACTTCTTTTGTGAAAACTAATATAATTACATTTCTTTATGTTTAAGAATAAGATATTGTTGACACACCAATCATTTAGCCTATTCAGGTCATTCTGTAACAAAATTTGGTCTTTGGGAGTCTGGATTACTACTATAAAATTTCAGGTCATCTGCAAACAATAAAAAGGCACTATTTTCAAAACATGTAGCTATATCATTAATGAAAATGTTAAAGAGCAATGGTGAGCAGTGTCCACCCTGAGGTACACCAGAAAATACATTGATATTGCTGGATCTAGCACTACCCAATCTAACCTGCTGAGTCCGGCCTGACAAGAAGCTTGTGAACCAGACAACTATATGATTGGAGAAAACAAATACTATAAGTTTCTCCCGCAAGATTCTGTGATCGACTCTATCAAAAGCCCTGGAGAAGTCTGTATAAATCACATCCATCTGATATCCCCTCTCCAAGGCATCCAACAGATCCTGCTGATAGATCAACAAGTTAGTGATCATAGATCTGCCCGAACTAAACCCATGCTGCTGATTGAGCAACAGCTCCTTGCAATAGAAATAAATTTGGTCATAGATAAGACTATCCAACAGTTTTGGAATTGCCGACTAGATGCAAACGCCCCTATAGTTGCCTATTTGGTCATTATCATCTGATTTATATATTGGTACCACAAAACTATGCTTCCATAATGACGGAAAGAGTCCTGAGCCAAGGGATTTCTGAAAAAAGAAGAATAGAGGGCGAGAAACAGTACAGACACATGTTTGTAAAAAATAGTTTGGTATCCCATCAGGACCTGAACTAACTTTGGCCTTTAATTTTAAAATTTTATCAAAAATTAAACCAACAGACAGTTGGGGATTAGGAACTGTAATATTTTCTCCCACCTGTTGACCCATATAATAATTGTTATTTTTATTTATATTAGTATTGTAGACAGTTGAAAAAAACTGGGCAAAACCCTCCGCTATCTGTTCGCAACCAGAAAATTCATTATCACCATAATACATTGAATTTGGAATTTTATTTACTGCCTTCCTACTGTTAAGGTGATACCAAAAGCTCTTAGGGTCAGTACACAGTAATCGGTCTAAATTTGAAATATAATCATGGTAGCAAATATTCGTTAAAGTTTTGCACCTCGCCCTGAGATTAGAAAAAGTGACATAATCAGATTCATCACGAGTACTGATGTAAAAATGTGTTTCATTTTTAATATTGTAATTCAATACACATATTTTGTACTTTTATTTATATTTTTATATTTATTCAATAAATATAATTTCTGTAAAAAAGTTTTTATAACTTTTTTGCAGACCTTTTAAATACATAAATAAATTATGACTTGTGAAACATTTTAAATTTAAAAAAACAACTCCTCTGGTATGTATATTTTAAGCTTTTCAAAATTTAAACAAAAATTTAGTAAATGCCACCCTGTAGATGTGTAAAACCTGCTTTCTGTAAAACAAAATATTTGTAGGCAAAGGGTACATATTATCTAATTTTTTCTTAAAGCAGTATTATATAATATTATTTTTAGAGTCCTTAAATATTTAGGATACCAAACAATTCTATTTAATGAATGCTTTACTACTGAATAACTTATTGGGTCTACCAAAAAACGTTTGTAAAAGAAAACATAAAGTTTACTTTCTGAAATCAAAGTAAATGTTTTTTTTCTTGTAATGGGTTTACTAAGTTTTCTTTGTTCTTAAGTCCTAGGTTGTTCATTTGTAAAAACAAGTCTTCCCTCACTTCCTAACCCGCTTGATAAATGGTGCCATGTATTTTCTGCTAATAAAATAAAAAACATTCTTTTTTAGGGTATTGGTGAAGGTATTTTAATATTTTTTGTTTTTTAATATTGTATAATTTTATCCAATACTGTAAGACCTTTATTCATATTTAAATAAAACATCCTTTTAATTTTAGAAGTTCGCCTTACCTGGCATTAAAATCACCGGTTGCCCCCTAACAGATTTCAGTGCCACAGGTACACCATCAGGTTTTGGGGCAATATTAAGTAACCTTAAAGGGGGCACAAGACCACCCTCCTTACTCACAATTTTATTGGATTCTTCGACTTGCTGATTCACAACCTCACTTTCAGTTTGAATCTCAACTTCTTCCGGCTCAATATGCTCAACTTCTTCAGTATTGAACACCTCCTCTTCATGTTCCACCAAACCCTCATGATCTACAATTTAAGTGTTATTATGTTGAAGATGTAAGGTTGTTGTAAATGTTTTACCATTTTCACTTTCTATAGTCTCAAGATCCATTGCAAGCTCCTCATGAGGAAACTCTGCTTCTAGTTCTTCTTCTGTAATCGTTTCAACTGTGAGCTCCGAAACTTCTTGAGAAAGCTCATCATGCTCCTCTTCATGGAATTCTAAAATATTAGGTCCTTATAACAATTATTTAAAACTTTCATGAAGCAGTCAAAAAGATGTTATTTAGAAGTGCAAAAAATACATTAGTAAAAGCCTAAAAGGTCCTGATTGCATTTACACTTAACAAGAGTGCTATAAATCCCTAAATGTGTGCTTTAAAAGTTATTAAATTCAAAAAATAATAGTTGCAATGGCATCTTATAAACCCTTCTCAGTATTTTAACTTTTTTTATGTGAATCTACGAGTTTCGCACAGGAACAATTGTTTTAAAACAAGGATAAAACGTGAAGTACCAACCTTCGATAGGTAAAGACATAGTCAAGCAAAGCCTTAACTAAAAATTTCAATTTAAATTTTAAAAAATCAACCAAACATTTCAAATCAAAACACTTTTGAAATGTTGTTTGATTTGACGTGTGACGTAACGCGCACGACGCCTGACTGACAGATGACTAGTCGGTGTTGCCATGTTAAAAAACGGAAAATCACCAGCAGGAAGTTCCTGCTCGAAAAAAATCACCAGATTTTAAAAATTTGAAAATTAATTAAAACATCGAAATTTTATATGACCTATTTTAAATTAATAGCAATGATTATAGCTAAAGAACCCAATCAAATCTCTTACACAAACCTGGTTAGATTCTCGTAATAATAGCGAAGAATTTCTGGATTATATAGCTACACCGATCACAAAAGAGACCGTTATATTAATTTATTTATTTAGCAGTTTATTTTCAACAGGCAAAAGCCAGTTACAGGAAAATCTATAATTAATGTTTTGAAAGTGTAAACAAGTATTAAATTACTATAAATTAAATAACAAAAAGAAAGAAAAATAAGGAAAACTTAAATTACTATAATAACATCATGTATATATCAAAATTAAAAGAGATGTAAATTAACATTAGAATGAACAAAGAAAGGGATTCATGGGACAAGGGAAAAAAGGAAGAGAAAAGGAATTATGGTAACTGTTGGTTTGTCAGAGACAAAACTAGATCCTTTATAGAGCATACAAATATGTCACGGGTTGATGATACTGAATTAAAAATTCTGCACATTTGATATACGGGATCCTGAAACCTAATGTTAGTTCTGGCGCGATCTAAAGCAAAAGTGATATTTCCTCTAGAAGCAAATCGTGGTACATGAAATAGAATATCGTTCAAGAGAGGAGGAGAATTTATTTGATTATTGACCAACTTCGATAAGAATGTTACAAAATGAATTGTTCTCATGGCCAGAGATTGCAGATTAAATCTACCTAACATCAGATCATGATCATGTCCCCTAACAGGATATATTCCATCCTCACGAAACATAAGAAACTTTAAAACCCTTCTCTGAACACTCTCGATGTAGCCAACATGGCATTCATAGAAAGGACACCACACCAAGGAACCGTATTCCAGTCTTGATCTAACAAAGAAAAGTACAATAGTTTTATTGAGTTTGAGTCGACTATTTCGAATGACAAAACCCAGAAGTTTCAACGAGGAGGTCACGGTCTGTTCAATATGTGGCACAAATGTGAGCCTATCGTCGAATACAACCCCTAGATCTTTAATAGAAGTACTTCTACAGAGGATTTGATTGTCTATATTGTAATTAAACAAAACAGGATCCTTGGTTCGGTGAAAGGAGATCACACAGCATTTCGAGATGTTAAGACATAACTGATTTCGACTGCACCACCCCCTAATTAGGTCCAAGTTACTCTGTAAGAACAAGTAGTCCAAGATACTATTGATACACCAGAATATTTTCAGATCATCAGCATAAGCTAGTCTAAGGCAGGAAATCAATTCTATAAGATCATTAATATAAAAGATAAAAAGAAGTGGGCCGAGATTGGATCCTTGTGGGACTCCAGAAGTTGAAACAAAGGTATTAGATCTGCAACCTTCCACCTCAACAAACTGTAGACGGTCAATAAGGTATGACGAAAGAAACGAAATTAGCCTTTCTGAGAAGTTGAATTGCTTGTTCAATTTTTCCAGCAGAATGCTATGATTTACCTGATCGAAAGCCTTACTGAAATCAGTATACACCACATCAACCTGACTTTTTCTATCTAGGGCTGAAATTTTTTTTTTTTTTTTTTTTTATGGTAAACACAAGCACAAGAGGAAAGTCCTATGTCACTCTTGGAGTGGTGCTTGCGCGAAGATATTTGTGGGCATTTATCTTGAATCGCTGCAGGTTGTATGCGTCGGGAAATATGTGAGGTGGAAGCCCGTTCCACAAAGAAGATGTTCTCCAGATGAATGAATCCCGATACAGCGACGTCCTTGGGGTAGGCAGGTGGACTCTATGTTGATGAGCCGCAACTGCTAGACGCGTCCTTCTTGCCGGAACAGCCCTGGGTGGAATCAGGCCTGCCAGCTCAGAGGAGCACTTACCGTGATAATAACGGTAGAATAAACAGAGATCAGCCACCTTTCTCCTGTGCTCCAGACAATCCAGACTCTTTGTCAGTTCTGGTTTGTCGATAAGACGAATAGCTCTCTTCTGAATAGAATCTAGCAGCTTTAAACTATGCTTGGGTGCAGAGCTCCAGACATGCGAGCAATACTCGAGGGAAGGGCGTATTTGAGCCTTATAAGGAGTCAGTAGCTGTTCTGGTGTATACAGTTTTTTCGTTTTGAAAAGCACACCGAGATTTTTGGAAGCTGCCCTGGCGATCTCGGCAACGTGGTCATGCCAGGACACACTGTTGGTGACTTCGACTCCTAGAAGATGTAAAGATGATTTCATTGGCAATGTTTTCCCTGCCATAACCAGCTCCGGGCCATCAACGTTCTTCTTCATCGTAAATACTGCAGCCTGCGTTTTTTTGGCGTTCAAATTGACCAGATTGTTACCGCCCCACTCCAAGATTGCTCTAATATCGTTGTTGGTTGAAGCTACTTGTTGCTGCCTAAGATTCTGAGAAGTTGCGGCTGTCGTTGGTTTGGTGGACTTAAATGTGGAAATAAGTGTGCTATCGTCCGCAAAGCTGTAGATTGGATTGACAGTGGTTCCTAGCAAATCGTTGATATATATCAAGAAAAGGGTGGGGGATAGAATGCATCCTTGAGGGACTCCAGCGTTAATGTTAAATTTGTCGGAGAGGTGTCCATCGACGGCTACTTGGATTGTTCGTTGTTCAAGAAAACTTTTAATCCAATTCAATAATGAGTTTTGTATGCCGATTGAGGAGAGCTTGGTTAGTAGTCCCTCATGCCACACTCTGTCAAATGCCTTGGAAATGTCAAGAGCGACTGAGCGGGACTCGCCGTGCTTCTCCATGGCCTCCGTCCACAAGCGTGTGACGTAAGCCAGAAGATCGCCGGTGGATCTAAGCTTTCGGAAGCCGTATTGATGATCGCTGATTAGTCCAGATGATTCCAGATATCTTAACAGTTGTTGGTTGACTGCTTTCTCCATAATCTTCGATATTACTGAAACTAGTGCAATCGGGCGGTAATTGGATGGCATCGTCTTCTTACCCTTTTTGGGTACAGCTTGCACTTGAGCAGTTTTCCAGCTTGTTGGAAATGAGCCCTGTTTGTACGATGCCGTGAACAGTCTACATAAGGGAGGAGTCAATTCGTCTGCACAACGTTTTAGTACTAGGGCTGGAATTCCATCGGGTCCAGAAGCTTTGTTTGTGTCTACGCTTTTAAGAATTTTATTTATAATTCGTTGGGGAAATGAAATTTCTCCCATCGATGAATTCACCCTTGGCAAATATGGCGGTGTTTTGCCTTGCGAGTGCAGAGTAGAATTGGACGCGAAGAGTTTACCCAGTAAGTTGGCTTTTTCCCTTGCTGTTACCGCGATAGAACCATCATCTGCTGTTAGGGGTGGCAAGGCCGACTTAGCAAATCCTTGACTAACGGCTTTCGATACCGACCAGAAAGATCTTGTTCCATTTGGGCAGTTTAGCAATTTGTTTTTGATCCTGTTGTTGTGACTCTCTTTGCATTCATCAATAATTCGCTTGCAGCTATTTCTGGAGGTTAAAAAGTTCCTCCAATTTTCGGTGAAAGGATGTTGACGCCATTTGCGATATGCTGCGTTTTTAGTGTTTACTGCCTTTTTGCAAGGTTGAACCATTGCTTGTTGTTTGATCTGCATTTAGTAGAAAAGGGGATATAAGCTTCCATTCCTGCCAAGATCGTCTCTGTAATTTGGTTTGCACATTCTGAGATGTTATTGGTTCTAAAGCAGACTTCTTTCCAAGGGAATGAGCGATAAAATTCCCGAAGATGGTTCCACTCTGCTGATTTATAGTGCCATACCTTCCGCGGCATCGGAGGATCCTGCGTTTTAACATCCAACTGGCAAGAGACTGTTATCAATTTGTGGTCCGATGTTCCTAGGGGGGCCTGTACTGATACAGTGTACGAGTCAGGGTCTGAAGCCAAGACCAGATCTAGGAGACTCGCGAACTCGCCGTCTCGATCGGGGATTCTGGTAGGTTCCTCCACAAGCTGCGTAAGCCCGCATATGGTGGCAAATAGCTCAGCTTCTCGTCCTTCATCGTCGTTCTTGTTGCAGAAGCGCAGCCAGTTGATATTGTGAACGTTAAAATCACCCATGACGATGATTTCTGCGCTTGGGTAGTCAATTTGGAGTTGGTTAATGCAATCAACCAGGTTCAAAAAGAGCCGCCTATATTGGGTGTCGCTTGGTGGTCTGTAGATACAGCAGATAAATTTCGTGGCTCCACTGGCTATTATTTTGAACCACATAACGTCGAAGTCCGCAGGTTAAAGCGTTTTCTTCCGCTGGCAACTCAAATCGCTCTTGACAAATACTGCCAATCCAAAGTTTAGTCGAAATCGGGTGTGTAGATCGTATCCAGGATAAACGAGGTGAACATTTGTTGTTTTGTTGTTGAAGGTTTCACCTTTGTTTCTGCCAATGCCAGAATGTGAGGCTTATTTGATTGCAGGTGTTGGTGTACTGCATTAATATTGGTGTTTAGGCCTCTGATGTTGCAGAAATTGATTTTTAGGCTTTTAAATCCGCCTGATGGACCCCCCCGACCAGCCTCCGCCCGGAGATCCGAATGGGAGGCTAGTTTACCTCCGGAAAGTTTTGGTCGTGGGGGCGCCATCATGCATTAAACGACATCGACATCATACATCGACATGGCGGCGAAACGTGAGTTCTATGGAACCACTTCACGCCGCCTAAGTCCTATGTGGTGGTATTAAACCGGGCGATGCAAGAGGACAACATCTACCACCAAAGAGGTTGCTCTTTTAGTCGCCTTTTACGACAGGCAGAGCATACCGGAGGGCTATTCTACCCCGGCCCTCCCCGGGGGATAATAGTTGCTGTCAAAAACTATATTAAATCTCGGAAACTGGATATTCCTGACCCATCCATAGACGAAATTTGGATTTTAGCTGTTTTAGGAGACCATGAGGAATACTGTCTTGATTGTATTTATATTCCTCCTGCCATGGACATACCATCTGTTTGTGAAAAGTACTGTGGAACTATTGCAAGACTTTGTGATCTGTATAAAAATGTATTATGGTTGGTGACTTAGATCTTCCTAATATATCTTGGAAACCCAAGATCTACCTAGTCTACGCTAGCAACATATTGTTTTGCAAAGATTCAGTTTTTTGTGATTCACCCTCTTTTTCAGGTTCAGGTTTGTCTCAATTCAGTGGCGTAGCTATAATTTAGTGTATAAAAGTTGAAATTTATCAACTTTGTTAAGTTATCCATTATGAGTCATGAAAGCAACGGTATACCTATGAACAGGTATAGTTAGCAGGACTGTAATAACCTTTATAAGTTATGGATTGTGAAATAACAATTATTTTTTCTCCCATTAATTTATTTATGAGACTTCTTGATTTGTTAAAGTTATGTTTATTACAATTTTTTATATATTTTTTTACTATGATTAATAGGAAAATAAATAGCCTTTCTGTTAATTTCCTTGAATTTATCATTTTTGTAAAACAAGCCTTACTATAGGCAGGATAAATAAATATTGATTAATCATCACAACGCTTTTATTTACTCAAAAAATTCCAAAAAAAAAATTAATATGGCCTCAAACAATAGACCAAACCACTCAAAACATTGCCTTCTTAACTAAGTGGGGCTTATAAGACGCATCATCATACACAGTCCTTCATTTCCATTATCATCAACATCAGCATGGGCTACAACTGGGTCAGCATTAGCTACAACTGGAGCAGCATGAGAAATAACTGGAGCTACTATAGAATGTACACCATGACGGTGAGCTACAGCTCCAGATGGACCAGCAATGATGGCGTTTTCATGTCTATTCAGGGAAGAAATGCTGCCTGGCTTCTTCTCTAAATAAAGGGGGACACAATTGTTTGATTGTGCCACTGGAGAGTACTTTTACATTACAAACAAAACTTTTACATTACAAAATATGCTCATTTATTAGATCCGAAGACAGGAAAATGGAACAGTTATGGGTAAAATTAAAAAATTTGGTGTTTATGTTACTACCTTGAGGACTAATTCTCTGAAGATACACCACTAAATATTTGATGCAAACAACTACTGAGCGTGTTCTTAAATTACAATTATTGCAATTAGGGCAAAGCCTATCTTTTAACATTAACATCGAATTAAAATCAATTAGGTACACCATCACAGTTTTCAGGAAAATAAAGAAAATATGTGTATATTAGTTGTTCGCCCCCATTTGTATTAACATCACAACTTTGACAATTCAAAAGTTCATAGGTGGTAGCTTTTATAAAAATTCCAAAATCATGTACATCTAATTTTTGAATCAAAGCCTGGCAAAATGATTAGGCATCCTTTTGTTGATTTGCCGTAAAATTGTCACTATGTGGGCCAATATCATTTAAAATATTATTTAATGCTGTATTCTCCTTTGAAATAGAAGCGCGAAATTCGGGCAAACATAAAAATGATTGAATGGCACTATTTGCATAATAGGACACCTTATCATCGTTTACTAATGCGGGTGGTTTATTTATTACATAAAGAATATTTTCCTCGTCTGAACTAAGATCTATTACGATGTCATTATTTACACTTTCATTTTGATAGGTGGAATCAGATAAAACATTTTGAGTTAAAGTGTGACTAGTTCTAAATCGACTTTTCATAAGAGATTTTGTTAGTAGATCATCGTTATTCGCTTTATCTAACTGACGCTTTGGAATGAACCCATTGTCATAAAGACTAACCACTATTGATTTATGGTGACTATATACGGTATTATAAATATTGTGACTTTGGGTTTTTGATTCAGTAGTAGACTCACCAATGTCAAGTTTTGAAGTTAAGCCTTTTGATATTAAGCAATGTGTTAGACCATTATTACAGTTATCAATAATATCCTTATTAAAATCTCCAATTATTAAAATGTCCCCTTGTTGACTGAGGATGAAGGATGGCTGCATCCAGCGGTGATTTTAATTAGTATGGGTTTTTGGCGAAGGCTCGGAGTACTAGCTCTGAGCACCTAAGCAAACTTAAATTTACAAGCGGTGACAAACATCGGTTGCTAGTCTGAGTAAATGCATTTCCATCGCTATATAGGGTTGGGTTGGGTTGATCGCATACCAGCATTTACACTCTTAAATTTTACATATCAAATGAAAGACCATTTTTAATTAAAAATATATATACAGGGTGACAATTTCAAGAGTAGCCATGGCTTATAATTTTTAAACCGTAAAAGATATAAAAAAATGCTTAAAACCGTTTCTATAGTAACAAGGGGGAACCAAAATGATGAATTTTTTAGGGATATACTATCATCCCCCTAACCCCCAGAGCCACCCCCTTAAAAATTTTAAATTGGAAGGGTAGTCGAGTGATACCTTGTTTGAAAGGTCTATTAATTCCCTATATTATGCGACCCTACTTATAATAATCAATGCATTTATTTTAGAGTTATGCCAATTTTAATATTTTTTAAAGGTTATTTAAGTGTTTTTTTAATTTCTTATAAAATTAACATATTTTGAAAATGTCATAAAATATTTAACATTTGAACATTAGTACAAATGGTTAAGAACTAGGAAAACACTCTGCAATATTGCGTTTATTCTATTTTTAAAACAATAAAAATCTGCATTGAACTTTAATTATTTTATTAAATGCTCAAAGTGGCTTCCATTATTTTGCAAGCAAAAGTACAATCTGTTTTCAAACTCTTGACGAACATTTCTAAAAACTTCAGTTGTTAATAATCGGCACTCTTGTGTAATTCTTTGTTTTAGCTCCTCAATGGTGGCAGGCTGCGTTTTGAAAACGACCGATTTTAGGTGACCCCAAAGAAAAAAATCGAGAGGGGTGAGATCTGGCGATCTTGGCGGCCACTCAATAGGTCCTCTTCTACCAATCCATTGGTCTGGATAATGATTATCTAGCCACTCTCTAACAGGCAATACATAATGTGGTGGGGCCCCATCTTGTTGAAAATGCAATAAATTTTCATCAAGAACAAGATCTCCATTTTCATCCCTTTGGTTTTCCAATTCCGTTATTACTAAAGGCTCAACAGTTGTTTCTAACATTTCAGCATAAATTTCTCCATTTAGATTATCATCAATAAACAATGGCCCAATTATATTATTCCCTAGAATTCCGGCCCACACATTTATTTTTTGGGGATATTGGGTGTGCCCTTCCCTAAAAATATGGGGATTCTCATCACTCCAGTAACGGCAGTTTTGCTTATTAACGTTACCGTTTAAATAAAAAGTGCACTCGTCACTGAAACAAATGTTTTTTATAAAACGTGGCTCATTTATTATTTTTTGGGTCATTAATTCACAAAATTCGATCCGCCTGTCTGGATCGTCATCACCAAGTTCTTGAACAATCTGTAGCTTGTAAGGATGGAATTTATTAATTTTTATTATCTTTCGTACTGATTCACGAGACACTCCTGTGGCAGCTGCTGCTTGACGAGTCGACATACCAGGATCCATAGCAAAATGCCCAAGAACCTCAATCTGAGTTGCTTCATCCAGTATTCTTGGCTGATTTTTCTTTATATTACCTACAAACCCAGTTTCTTCAAATTTTCTTACCAACTTCTGGATGTAATAATGCCCAACCTGCTTATCTGGGTGCCTCTCATTAAATATTGTGGCACTTCTACGAAAACAGCGATTTTGAGAACCATAAATAAATATCATTTCAACTCTTTCGGCGATCGTATAAACCATTGTAAAAATAAAACTAGAGCAGTGAGAGAACTTTAAATCACAAAAAGAACCACGATATTACTAACCAAACCAAAAATTGAACATTTTAAGGCAAAATTTAAATAAACAAAAAACAACAAATATTTCGAGAATGGCAGGCATCGAAAATTTTCCTTTTTTTTACATCGCCAAATACCATTCCGACAATTCAATAATTTCAGTATAAGTGTACTATTTATTGGAGTTTTGTTTTGGCTTTTAACAATTCATTTTAGTATCAGAATAAATATTTTTATTCTGATAGTAAAATGAATTGACTAACATTTAAAAGGACATACATATCTCGGAAATGGTTGCATTGATTTTAATGAGTAAGACGGCAAAATATAGGGAATTAATAGATCTTTCAAACAAGGTATCACTCGACTACCCTTCCAATTTAAAATTTTTAAGGGGGTGGCTCTGGGGCTTAGGGGGATGATAGTATATCCCTAAAAAATTCATCATTTTGGTTCCCCCTTATTACTATAGAAACGGTTTTAAGCATTTTTTTATATCTTTTACGGTTTAAAAATTATAAGCCATGGCTACTCTTGAAATTGTCACCCTGTATATACAGGATATTACAAAGTAAGATACTGATTCTTAAGGATGTTAATCCTTACGTAATTTTAAGAAGAAAAATTAAATTAAAACTTTGTTCTAAACTTCTTAACTTTTGGGCTACGGAGTGTTAAAAAAAATTCAGAGTATTAAAGTATTAATTGTACTGGCCACTTTTAACAGATAATCTAAACTTTTTTCATTTGTTCATGTATTGTTTTTTTAATTTAATGGTAAAATAATATATGTTTATAAAATAAATAAATTTAAGTTTTTTTTCTAATAAATTGTCTGACGAAAATACGCCTAGAAATCAAATTTTCTCTTAAATGAATGAGGATTATAAAAAGTGTTTTTATTTTCAGGAAAAGCTGTGCCGTAAATAATATTTTTCAACGGACGCCACTGGTAAACCAGTGGCGTTTAAAGACTTTATAAAAATCTCCTACATCAAAAAAAAGTCGTGATACTCAAAGGGTGTGTGCTAAATTTTATAAACATATCTAGAAATTTATTGAAGTTATGATGAAGAAACGATTTTTTCTTAAGAGTTTTAACAACCTGTACCTCAAAAGTTAAGGGGCTTAGGATATAGTTTTATTGAAACTTTTGTTATTAAAATCGCATTTAAGAATTAACACCCTTAAGGGACTGTCTGTATAAGTAGTTAGTGCGTGTTAAAATAGAGTAATTATTATAATATTCTTTTATTAATTATACGAACATTGAACAATAGAAAATTCACTTACAAGAAATTCCAAATGAAAACCAGAATTTATTACTGACTTTATTATTAACTGCCAATTTTTCCTTAAACTTAAGGGACTTTTGTCAGGTGTGTCAACACTGTCGAATATCCTTGCGAGAAACTGACATATTGGAGAGTTTCCGCATTGCAATGTTTTGAAAATGACATCGTTTAGTAAAGAGTTTTTTTTGGTTTTTTAGTAAAAAATATGATTCATCCAAAAAACTTTTCGTTTTAAAGATTCGTACCTTTTCTATTAAACAAAACATTTTTCGAAAAATCGATGGTTGTTGAACTTGCTCAAGCACCGATTCAAGGTAAGCATTCTAAACATATCTAAAAATCATTAGGTTGTAAATTGGTCAATCAAATATTCCAATTCACCAGAAAAGGGACTTTTTAATGGCCTTTTAATCGTAAAAAATCACCAAATCTAATTAATTTTCGCCACACCTGGCAACGTTATGACACGTAAGCATTTAAGTCACGTGATTCCAACATGGTGGCCATGGTGTACAACAATGAACCGATTCGTATGTCATATTTATGTTAAAAACTCATTCAAAATTTCTTGTATTTAGTGAGTATTTATTTTATTCGTATGTAAGGTCATTTATTGAGGAAAATAAATGATTATCAAAAAACTCTTTTTCAGTTGAGCTCAGAAAAAAACCTCAAAAAATACGGAAAGAAAAGCGCGGAGCGGAATTTATTTACGGCATATCTACGGGAAAAATTAAACAATTGACTAATTGAATTTTGCTTGTTGCCCGCTGTCAAAATTTAGGATGGATTTGTCAAAAAACTAGTTCAAAAAGAAACCAATTTTTACAAGAATGGAGAACCCGTGTAAACCGCCCATTGAGGAGAAGATCTACAATTGTCCCCGGCTGGCGGAAACTAATATAAAGGGAAGTCCGGCACGTGGCAGCGCAGAAGTCCGCCAGGTGGACTGCGGAAAGGGATTTGCTTTGTTTGGTAGTAAAAAATCCGGCCACGAAGATGTTTCGTCCCCCGTAAGTTCTCATTTTTTTATTCTAAATGCTTTTTAAATTAAGATAAGTGCGGTTTTAGGTAACTTCACCCATTCATTATAAATTTATTTGAAGGTTACACCTGAACTATATGATATATGTTTATTGTTTAAATGTTTGTTAAGGTCTACAAGGTATCTCAAAAAAATACATGCGCCTTACCGTTAACGTCATAATGATGAAGTTTAAGTAAACCCTAGGAGCAATTCGTAAATTCATAGTCGATATAGTTCAAAACATAGAGGAAGGTAAATGACGAGGACTTCCGCGATACTTTTTACCCAGCAACTCATGCAACTCTGTCCCTCTTCTCAGTCCATTCACGCTTCGTAGGGGTATGATGACATAATGAGTTAAGTAAGTTGAGTTGATGGTCGTCTTCCAGAGATCTCTATCTTGAGCTGAGTGGGTAGTTTTTTGTAATGTTTATCCGGTTATCCATTTTATTGGCCACCTGCCCCTCGCATGGCATCCCCTCTTTATTCCCTTGAACTACCAAGGTTTCCGTGCATTATAGCACCTCACGAGATGTCCATTGAATCTGGCGGTATGACTGGGATATGGTCGTGATCAGGCTTTTTATTTCGATCGACTGATTGGTTTATGCGGTATGCGGTCCATGGTATGCGACGCAGCATGCGTCGATACGCCTACAACTTAAAAGCATTGATTCTGTACTTGTCTTCTTTTTTAATTGTCCAAGTCTCGGCTGCGTATGTTGCTATCGGAAAAATTAGCATTTGTATTAATCTTTGTTTAGTGTTCTCAGTTATGCTTGTGTTTTTTCGTGCTATTGTCACCAGCCTTCGATTGCCGTTTCGCATCCTCCTGTATTTATTATCTTTGATCCGAGGTAATGGAATTTCTCCACTATTTCGTATTCTGCGATTCATTGGATCTGCTATCGGTTAGGATTTGTTGTTTGGATGTGGATCTGTCTATAATCACTTTTGTCTTAGACTCGTTGGTTTTGGAACGTAGGTTGTGCAACACGTTCTTCTGAAACCCGTTTCCAGACTCCTTCTTCTTGTAGCCGTTAGCTGAACCTATGCCGGTAATCCTGCCGGATAGTACCAGATATAGGTAGGAAAAGCAGACTACCATGCCCCGGACTTGGAAAAACCCAATTTCTTCACACAAAAACTTCACAGTGGAGCGTGGGTGAAAATTATTGGCAAAGAACCTGTACAATATACATGTAATAGAGACAAGGCACAGTGGTTTGAATATGTGTTTGTGAATTATGAATGTTTTTTTTGGCTTTCGTTAATCATCACTCATCAGGGATTTATATTCACTAGTCTTGTCGGCCAATAGGTATGAATTGATATCCTAGAGGACAGCATTTTTGGAAATACCATATATAGTCTTAAATGAATTCAATGCTAGTTTGTTTTTATCAAACAAGCGTTTTATTTTAAGAAGATCCACATTGATATTATTTGTCCGGACAAACATACATATAAATATAAATGTTTCTGATGTCTCTGATTCTCTTCTTAAACATAGAAAAGAACGACAAAGTAAAACTGCAGTAAAAAATGTGGAATTATATAAGGAAAAGCATACGACAGACGACATAAAGTCGAATTCCTTGCTACATTGCTTCTATACAAACTGGAAACAAATAAGATTTCGAAAATTTCGCTGAGGTAGGTACATGGAAAGATATTAAATTACTCGAGTCAATATGATTTTTAACTCCTTTAGTGATTTAGTGAAAAATTTCGATAAATCCCACATTTCTAGTAAAATTGTAAAGAAACAGAGTTATTCAAAGAAACATGAGAAAAATATGAGAGCAATGGTAAAGCAGCCAACTTTGACAAAAAAATATTTAAAATTTTCTTGCAAAGTATAATATTGCATTTAATGTTTCAGATCATCTAACAGAACTTAGAAGAAAGTAGCCCAGTGAAAAAAAAATTCTTCAGGCCGGACTAAATGTACGGCTATAATAAATATAAGGTGTTGGGGAAAAATGAGTTCTGAAAATTTTATCAGTGCGATAAATTTCAACAAATTCTCATTATTACTTGACGAATCGTCAGACATATCATTAGAAAAGCAATTAGCAATTGTCGTTTGATACACCAAAAAGTAATTTAATATAAACAATCATTTTCTCGACCTTATTTTACTTCAAGACGCTTCCGCTCAAAATGTATCTAATGTAACTGAATTTTTTTTACCATAAATAATATTCCAATACAAATACAAATATAATTTGGTAGGGTATGCAGCAGATGGAGCAAATGCTATGGTGGGCGCGCATCATATTCTTTAAAAACCTTCTTGATTAATGATATACTCGACTTATTTGTAATGAAGTGTGTATGCCATTCTCTAGCACTGTGTGATGCCTCTTCTGTTCTGTGCGAGAAATTCCCCGACGAAGTAGAAAAGTTGATAAGATCCATAGACAATTTACATGCACCGTAGCTTTTCCAAAGATCTTCAGAAGTTCAAACCTTTTTTAATCTAAAACCGTACAAGACATTACATCCGTCTCAGACAAGGTGGCTGTTATTAAATTCCGCTATTCAGCGGATCATTGAGCAATATGATGCTCTTAAAATATTTTCGAATAGAAGCCTTTCGATGAAGCTTCAGAAGTAGCGGAAATTAATGACATGCTTTCTAATATCTTTGGAAGTTATATTAACTACGTTCCCAGACATTGACTTAGAATTTCAGTCTGAAAACCCTAAAGTGCATATATACCCTGCCCTCGGATGCACCGCGTGCGTTCTATTAAGCTATATTTTATAAAGGCGAAATATTTAACAACCATAGATATAATTAATATCTAGTATCGAAATCCACAAAACTTTCTTCCATTGGAGGAAATTTACTTGGGTCCTACAGTTACCGCTGAAATGGATTTTATCCTTTTAACCGAAAATATCAAACACAATTTTATAATAAAATATCTGGATTTTTACATTGAGGCGGTCAGCCAAATTTAGAAACGTTTTCATTTTAATTCCCAGGAGGTCCAAGTCTTAAAACTGATAACCGTGCTGCACCCTTAAAATTAATATTCCTTCCACGGAAAGTATAGGCCCTCTGGCTATAACATTTCGATATAACAACTCGAATATACAAGTAGTTACGGACTTAAATACATTCGACAGAGATTCGACAGCTTATAAGCATTCGAAATCATATTTTTCACTTGGAGAAATGGAATTCTGGAAAAAGATTTCTAATATTAGAAGAGGAGATGATTCTGTGGTATACCCAACCTTATCAAATTTTTTTCCATTTTATTTTTAGTGCCACACAGTAGTACAAATGTGAAGAGATTATTTTAATACTGGTTACAGGTATCGGAATCGGTATAATACAGGTTTCCGATTTAGCTTTCCCCTTAGTTAAAATTAAGAAAAAAAAAGAAAACCCTGGTAGACTAAAGGACTGCTAACTTCGGCTAAAAATCCCAGATCATTACATTACATTAGAAAATTTGCAATTGGTAATGCACATTTTGGGTCTTATGTTTATAGGTACCGCGGGATTTACCGAAACTCTATTAAGCTAGCAAAAAACTCATATTACTCTAAAAGAATTGAACAATCATCCACAAATGTAGGGAGACTTGGAAAATTGTTAACATCATGAGGGGTGGTGTACAATGTGATCCTGTTTCGAAAGCTTTAACAGCTCAGTCCCTTAACACTTATTATCAGGATATTTTCTTGTATCTCTTGTAATGTCAAGCCAGTCTCTTATCTTACTAGCATTCAAGTCCCTGAGACATTTTTCCTTGGACCTACAGATCCAAATGAGATTGAAGCTGTCCTGCGTGACATAAAGAGTAAGAATTCTGGTGGATGGGATGGAGTTTTGGTGAGAGTACGTGCTGCATTGCCACAAACCTCACTTTCTGCACTTTCTGAAGTAATCAATATTTCTTTTTCATCTGGATCTTTTCCTTATTCTCTTAAAGAGGCTTTGGTGATTCCATTGTACAAGGGAGGTGACCACAACAGTCTATCAAATTTTAGGCCAATAGTTCTGCTTCCCACTCTTGGCATGGATGATGGACTTTTTTAAAAGGCATGGACTTCTAAGCGTCTATCAGTTTGGTTTTCGGGAGAGATTCGGAACGGGCGATGCTATTTTCAACCTTTAGGAGAGCCTCTACTTGAATTTTGGTGGATGTGCGGCAGCGGTGTTCTGTGACTTATCCAAGGCTTTTGATTGTGCGAGTCACAGAATTCTGCTGCGGAAACTCGACATCTATGGTTTCAGGGGAGTTGCTCTTAACTGGTTTCGGTCCTATCTTTCGGGAAGAACTCAGAGAGTGCTCTTTGGTGATAGTAAGTCTGGTAGACTACTCATTGATACTAGTGTTCCCCAGGGCTCTGTCCTCGGCTCGGCCCCATTTTGTTCTTGTTATACGTCAATGATCTGCCTTTAGTCCCTGTTTCTGGACTATTTTTACAACGTTTACAAAGTGAAGCTTTTTACTCATTGGATGAATTTTACGCCAGACACTAGTAGTCATATTGTTTTGTTTTATATGTTATTTTTATTATTATTATTCACTGACTAGTTTTGACACATGTATTTTATAAGTTTTAAAACCTTTACCTGTAATGTTTCCTTATTTTGTTTTATAAATATTTCCACTATTTTCTCTTTTTTACAGCTTTGTTAACAACTTTTAGGTTTTTAATAATAAAGCTATTTTTGAATAATATATTGATTTCGCTAATTTATTGCGCCGAAATAATAGATTGATTTCGGCGCAACAAATTAGGTGCTACAACAATAACCGAAATATGCATATTTTACATAGCAAAAGATTGATTAACAATAATGAAAATAGCTGCTTTAATTGTCCAACGATATTATAAAAAAAAAACATAATAATAGCATTGACTCGGAATATTTTTAAAAAAATGTACCCTAGTACTATGTAATTTTAAGTGGATTTTAATTTTGTGTTATGTTAGGAAATATTTTGTTTGTAAATATTCTGTTCTTGAAAATAAAACAGAATTTGTTTACTTCTTTTAAAAAACTGATACCTATGTGTACCTTATTTCTTACAAGACTAGGTAGGTATACGCGGTAAAAATTTAAATCTAGTTATTTTTTTTAATCCAATCTAGTTACTTTTTTACCAAAATTTCTAGAGATTTTTATTTTGTGCACCTGGCAACATTGGACTTCTGTCATTTTTCTATTCGTTGGTCGAGTTTTGTCGTCGTGCCGGGTGGTAAGCAGCGCAAATTTCGTTTCTGGTGGTTTCGCCCTTACAGTATCGTTTAGAAGGGTTTGCTTAGAACCCTATCGCCAAATACTATTAGCAGAAATCTTAATTTATTAGGTAAGACAATTTATTTTATCTAGTAGGTAATCCATGGCCTACTAGTGAACTCGTGCTGAACGGTTGGCTAATGGAGTCCCATTAATTCTTATGATTTTATTGTTTTTAACCCCTTGTTCACTTATTTGCTTGTAAAACAAATAAACGTTAATAGGTTCGGCATTTTCATATTATTAAATTACATGAACATGTTTAATTTATTTTGTTTGAAGCCCGGCTTAGTATCCAGGTCCAATGGTTATGTAAGAGAATGTGATTGCTAAGAATTGATTTTTCCCGGGTTGGGTCTTATCGCCTGTCGTTATAATTTTAGTCACGGGACCCGATTATATACGGATTTATAATCATAGTTATCGGTAAAGCCGCTAATTAAAAATATTATGCAAAATTAACAGTTAACAGTATTGAACGCCATCTTTTTGTTGCTACGTGTGACGACGACCTCCCAGGGACATACCGCTACGAATGCCGTCATGGCATACTAAAAATGTCTCTTTTATTGTTTTTAGTTTAAACTAGATTTTTTTAATAAATAAAATGCCCTACTTGGGTTTTGTCACTACATGTGAAGCAACCAAGCATATAATTTCAACTTGTTATACACTTTATATTTGAATTTATTGTTTTTGCAGTTTATGCATATCCTTGTAAAAGGAGATCTTAAAATAGTAAAAACTATTATTAAAGTGCTTTAAGCTAAAGTTTCTTATAAATAAAGTTCCCATAATAGAGACATTGCACTGGATTTGTGTCACAGGTTGCCAAGGCAACCAAGGATACCTATATAAACAATAATTTTGACAAAATAGCTGTCAAATTACACTCTGATTAACCATTCTGTTATACACTGCATCTTGGAAATTATTATTGATTTTACAGCATTACTAACCTTAATAAGAAATATCATCAAATAACCATTTTTTTTAATAATCTTCATTCATAGTAAATAATATTGTGGCGTTAACTTTACAGTGTTACTATTTTGCCAAGAGTTTGCAGACGGTAGTTCAGAATTATTGGAGGCTTGGGATTGTTCGAAGGTTCACTTATGACTGGCTATTAAAGAACATAATCTTGATTATAACTATTAAATAAGAGGGCGCCACTTATTTTATTTATTTATTTATTTAATATATCAACAGGCTTTGGCCCAATATTACAAAAAAATATAAGAATAATAATTGGATGATAAAACTAACCTAACCCAACATACAATTAAAGCTTAGAATATAAAGATTACCTATAACTTGGAACAATCAGTTCAGAGAAAAAAAAAAAAAAAAAAAGACAATACTTATAGTTAACACAAAGGTACAATTACCATCACAATTCACAACACCTTATAGTTCTAGTGTAAGACAGCATTATCAATTAATAAGATTTAATTTCTTAATGAACCCTGTGCGCCCCTCAAAGCAATCAATTACATCAGAATACCGATTAGCCAGCCTAACAGTCCTTGCCAGAAAAGAATTGTGACCATAATTTGTGAGGTGTGTTTGGCTGTAAAAAGAAGTAACTTGCCTTGTTGACCTAGGTGCAACATAAAGACCTATTTTATTAAGAAGTGCAGGACAAAAGCTTTGAGAGTGAAGGATGTTGTAAAATACTTTCAAATCTTTATGTCTACAACGAGTTTCAAGACTTCTCAAATTCAATGAGGCTTCCATTTGCTGATAGTCCAACTCATCCTGATAATTTATAGGTACTCCAATTTGCTTAAAGGCAATATATCTTAAGAATTTATGTTGTACACTTTCAATCTTATGAATATGATTATTATAGTATGGAGACCAAACACAGGAACTGAATTCTAGATGAGGACGCACAAGTGCACAATAGAGCAAACAAATAGATGAAATATTATAAAAGTCCCTTGAGCACCTCTTGATAAATCCAAGCATCTGCAGAGACCTGGTAACTGCCCCCGAAATGTGCGGAATATAACTTAAAGGGCTATCCAGTGTCACACCTAAATCCTTAATATGAGAGACAGAATTCAATATGGTGTTACCAACAAAATAGGAGTGGTTTACGGGGTCTCTATTTCTTTTAGTTTTCACTTAGTTTTTTTCTTTTATAAATGAGAGAAAACTAAGAAAAAAGACTTGGTATATAGGTTTCAATTAATAGTTAAATGACCCTGGATAAAGTAGATTTAAAGAGGCAAAAAAAATATCTTAACAATACAACCAAATTATATTTACATCAAAGGCATGTACACCTCATGTTCTAATCTGTTAAATGTTAATAATTTATTATGAATTAAAAATATGAATAATGTTGATATGATTAAAATAAGTTTGACAAAGTAACATTTAAAGTATGATTTCGCTACTAGGTAGATTTCAGCACTTGAAAAATAAATTGCAATTATTAAAGATTTTAGTACATATTTGTATTACGCAGGGGAAAGTTCATGAACCTTTTTTACCTAAGGCATATCAGCCTTAACCGAGTTATATCTACTCAACTACCAAAAAAGGTACTGAAAAATACTTAACAAAAAATAACTAAAATTATAGATAAGAAATTGACATATTAAATTATGATATTGATTAAATATTTGTAGCAATAAATTGAAATAAAAGATATATTAATAAAAATTTAAATAAATGAGACAAATCTATGGTTAGTATAAATATTTAAATAAATGGAATAAACTGATGGCCTGTATATTCCTCCAAGAAATGAACAGCTCGCCTTCAAAATCAAGGCTGTGAATGTATGCCATTTGTAGCTTAGCTATCCGGACTGGGAGTCTCTAATACTAACTCTGGCTCCAGTGCTTTCAGCAATTTCTCGGGGAAATCAAAAGCTTGCAGTCATCAACAATTGAGAAAAAATAAAGAGGAAAATGGAAAAGTAAAACCTTGCCAAGTTTCATTATCTATCCATCAAAATCTTGGGTATCCTGCACCAGAATTATGAAATAAACAGTTCCCTAAAGGAACAAGATTAAGGACTATAAATTATAAACCATATTGGCCAATTCCTGCTTCACAAACTTTGGAAATAAAAAACTGGCCTTTTACGTGCGCTTCTACCTGCGATACGGGAACAAGTCCTCGAAAAATGGATGAAGTACCGACTAAATCAGTATAGTAGTTGTCAATATCAGCCAATCAGAGAAAACATTCATTAAGACCAACCAGAAGAGTGACGGACCGTCAACAGAAAGCATGAATAATTAAACCAGGAGAGTGATGCGTTACAGTAGTAATGTGTCATTGATAGTGTGAATTTAAACAAATATCAATAAAAGAAGTTGACTGAAATTATTAAGATAATTAATGAAATATCAATGGAGCGTTAGTGAACATAAGAAATAGAAAAATAAAACGCTACAATATTCCATTACAATCATAACACAAATGTGAATTAACAATATCTCCTAAACAATATTTAAAGTATTGGTACTGGATACTACATAGAATACAGTGTGAGACATTAATATTCAATGAAAATTTAAGTGTGTAGTCCTTGGGTCAAAATATTGAAAAAACTTCCTTTAAACCTATGTCGGAAAATGCTTCTCTGCGAAGTTACATGGAAATGAAATTTTAATTTTATTTTCAATTTTTCTAAATAATTTTAAAGTAAATGAGAATAACCATATGAAATTTGGTATAGGGAAGTTTTCTAAGGCACTAAATTTAAATTTCTTAATAGTTTTGATGTCACTAATAAGATTGCCACATATTACATTTTGAGTTTTTAAATACAACAATGAAAACAACTATTTATTCAATTTAATTCATATAAAATCAAAGGTTTTTACAAAAGGGAAAAGTGATTAGCATGATGATGTAAAACACAAACTAGGAGTCTTGGAGATCCACAACCTCATGGTCTCAGTGATCTCCTGATTTATACTTATTAGACTTTTTCCTCTGGCCTTACCTAAAACTTTATACTACTCCAATTGAAAATGTTGAAGAGTTAAGAAATAGGATAGTGGCAAGTTGGGCAACAATTCAAAACAGCGGGCATTTTTGAACAAGTGTGGCAATTAATGGTTCATAGGGTAGTAGGTGCTTGCATTGAAGTTAAAAGGCAACACTTTCAACAATTTTTAGAAACTCTATTACTAGTTTGTGTTTGTCTTGTTAATCAATTTTTTCTTATGTAAAAACCTTTGATTTTATAAGAATTAAATTGAATAAATAAAGTGGTTGTTTTCATTGCTGTAGGTAAAAACTCAAAATGTAATGTGTGGCACCCTGTATTACTGTCATCGAAACTATCAAAAAATTTAAATTTAGCACCTTAGAAAACCTCCCTATACCTAATTTCATACGGTTATTCTCTTTTACTCTCAAATTATTTAGAAAAATTAAAATTTCAATGTCCTGTATCTCCGCAGGGAAGCATGTTTAGACATAGATTTATAGAAAGTTTTTTCAATATTTTGACCAAAGAAATATGCCCTTAAATTTTCGTGCAATATTAATGACTTACCCTGTATATTAATCCATAAATATAACTTACATTAGTAGGTAATAATTTGCTCTCGCCCTAAGGTTGCTCTATATAGCCTAAAGTTATTCTTAATATTTTTTTATCCTTTTTACAAATAAATCATTCTTTTCAAGATTTTTTATTTTTACTGGTAGATTAGATATATTTTATTAAATAGATTATAAACCTATGCTCCTGCAACTAGTGGGTTTTTAAGTGCTATATTAGTTCTAAAGTTTCCCAAACATATGGTAAATAGTTTTGTAAATCATGTCTGTGAATTTGATTAAAATAGTTTAATTTTGTGTTGAATTACATCAATCAAAAAATTTATTATTATTATATTATTTCCAACAAAATTGTTTTAAATAAAGCTAAAAAATATGTACAAATTCAAAGGGTCATAGAAAACTGTACTATTCTAATAAACACAACACAACTTGTAAATGATAACCTTTTGACTTCCCTCTTAAATTCCCTTTTCTCATACATTTTTCTGATTTTATTGGGTAAAAATGGGTAAATGTTTAAAAGGTTTTCGTCTATTGTAACCAAAAAAAAAAAGTTAAGCTTTTGGGAACTGGTAATAATAACTTATAGGTTTGTTTGGTTGTATAGATAGATTTTGACTTAGAGTATTGCTATACATCTTATAAATTAAGGACACAGTCTTCAATATAAATAAAGATGGCAGTGTTCAAATTTTGTTTGCAATAAAAAGTGGTTTACATGAGTCTCATGTATCTAACAGCTTTTTTTGCATAATAAATACTGTATGCATTAGCATATTATCATAATGTAAGTGGGATTCTATTAATGCAAAATATTTATGTTTAAAATTTATTAATCAAATAAATTAAGCTTTATTGTTATCAAACAATTTATGATCTTTAACAAAGGTGTGGGAAAAAAAATTACAAACCAAAATATATGTATCTACACAAGCAGAGAATTACAGCACCAAATTACATAAAACAATTAGAAAATTAAATATAAAAGGTCAAGAGTTGTACATAATAACTTAAACTTACTAAAAAAATAGATTAAAGTAGAGAAGTACTCCTCAATGCTCTAATATGCTTTAGCGGTCAACATTTTCTTTACCTCCTTTCTAAATAATTTGTATGATACATTTTTGTGGAAAGATAGCAGGACATGATAATCAAAGATAATCTAGAAAGTGGCAAATTAATATTCTAACCCAAGTGTGGATTATTTTCATTGACTGAGTGGATAGCAGTGGAATACATTTTGTGCATAAGGCAGATAACAACGTTAAAATTGTATGCTGGGTGCAGCAAGGTTGGCAAAAGTCTCTAGGTTTAAATCTACACAGATGTCTTACAGCATGCTTTTGCAACACAATCAGGTTTAGTAGATATGCAGGTGAATTTTGCCAAAAGCAAAAACCCCATACCATAAATGGGAGTCAATCAGTGCAAAATAGGCAACCCTAGCTAAACATATATTTAGGTTGCTCTTAATTGTTCTTATTTCATAACAGCCAGAGATTATCTTGTAAATGACATTGTTCCAATTTCAAAATATATGCTATTGACCCTACTAATAATAAAAGTTTATATAACATCTCTGTTGGTGTCAACAAGTCAAAATTAAATAACATTTTAAACAGTTTGTTTTGTAAAATTTCTATTTTTATTAAAATTTGTTTGCTAGTAAGTTCTCCATACTGTAATTATAGATATCTTACTACTGAGAGGAAAAAAGGCATAATAAATTTGATACCTAGCATGATTTTATGTTCTTAATCCTGATTTGTAAACTGGACAAATTTTTATAATTTTTAATTGTACTGAAAATTTACATGCTCCTTTCTTTATATGAATTAAATCATGCAGTGTAACATTATCAAATAGTCCATCTTTTCTCAAAGAGACTGGCTTACATTAAATAGTAATGAAACAAACTCTAAGTCCCACTAAGTTGCTAAGTATATTGTTCCAGGACATATCTCCAACTAATGCAACAACTTTTTCCTCTTCAATGATACATCGACAAGTTGCTAATTCTCTTAACCCAATTATATCTTTTACTGTTGAGAAGGAAGAGAGTGCACAGCTGCCATTTTGGGACATTCTAATAATTAGAACAGTAAATTTTTTTTTTTTTATATTTCATACACCCATTATAACAGATAATATCTGCATCTCCTTATGGTTACCAATTTTCTTCTTTTAACCACCTTTTCTATAGATTATTTTAATAATCCTCAGTCTTGGGATACTTTTCTTATGGAATTTAGTATTATAAAACATATTGCTTTCAACAATGGTTTCCCTCTATTTACATAATTAACCTATAATCTAATTCATCAACCAAGCAATATGCAATTTTTTAGATCAATCTCATTTTTTGGTAATATATCCCTACACTTGGCCCAAATTTTTCAAATCCTCTAATTTCACAATAGCTCGAGTCAATATCAGGGGGTATACTCTCTGAAGTATGATGACTGTAATGCTGTTTACATAAGCCAATCAGGGAGGAAAATCTTAAGTAGAATAAAACAATATATAGCCGCTGTTGATAAATACAATAAAAGTGATATTACAGAAACCAAGTCAGCTTTTGCAAATCATTTAATATCTGCCTCTTACAATTTTTATGCAAAGGTTGCAATCCAAATTCTCTGAAGTTGCTTTAAGGGTAAAAACTCAATTTTTTAAAGAAAATGGAAATAACAAAAACCTAGTGCTTGATTGTGTGAATGATTTATTTGCTTGAACCACATCTTATTATTTCAAAAAATTTCTTAAAATATTATCGAAAAGTTCTGAGTGAAAAAGGAAGTATTGAAAGTTAAAATTATTATTAAGTTACATGAAGTAGAGGGTGAAATTTAATTAAGTCACCTTGACATTACCTTATAGTTGTGGTCTTGGTTCACACTTATAATCGCGGTAAAGTGTTTTCATTTTGAAGTTTAAAAATATGGAGTTTCAAGAAATAGAAATTAGTTCTGAAGGAATATAAAAAGTTTTTCTGAGAGCAAACAGGGTAAAAGGTATCTGAGTGTTTCTAAATATCTAACTTTGAACATGTAAACAATAACTAATACTGTAGATTTTCTGTATTTTTTTGATAATTTTTTTAAATAATTTCTCACTCCTACCTAACTTATGCACCAAACACTTTCAATACCTATTCATGCTTCATAATTGTAAGATTATTACTTTAATTTGTAATTGTCACAGAAAAAATGGAGAAAAACCAGTCCTAAAGATGGAACATGAAAAGAACACAATAAAAATAATAGACAAAACTAATATTTTAATTTTATGACTTCAAAAATGTAGTAAACAAAAAATTGTAAGAACATCAATTTATTAAGCGTATCAATACTTCACACATCAATATGTGACAATGCATTACACCAGATTATTGATTTACCTAAAATTCCCTAAAAAAACAATATTTAATAGGTCACAACAAATTACACTTTATTAAGTGGTTTCTATCAAATCAGTTGCCATATCTATTTTATGGAATACTTATATAATGCTGTTCTCTTCAATACTTTTCCGCATAGTTCCATAGTATATATTAATAAACAGCTGTGTCTAAATACATTAATCTGTACCTTTCTGCTAGACTCACAAACCAGGGCATTTTTTAACTGATAAATTTAGACTTGGCACAAGTATTTGTTTTACTTCACTCCTATATACTTGAACAATTTAAGGTGCTTTACCTCTATGAAAATTATAAATAACAATTAATATTCACTTCCATTCATAGGCCCCAGAAGACATGTCTCCCCCACCATACTCTGACCTTGGCAAGAAGGCCAAAGATGTATTCAACAAGGGCTACCACTTTGGCCTGGTTAAATTGGACGTAAAAACCAAATCCGCTTCTGGCGTGGAATTCGCTACTGGCGGAGTTTCTAACCAGGAATCTGGCAAAGTATCCGGTTCCCTGGAAACCAAATACAAAGTTAAAGATTATGGTTTGACGTTTACTGAGAAGTGGACCACCGATAATACTTTGAGCACTGAATTTGCCGTACAAGACCAGTTTGTGCCTGGACTGAAGGTTTCTTCGGCTGTTAATTTTGCTCCACAAACTGGGTAAGATATATAAGTACTACCAAATAAGTCATTTCTATTAAACATTAGTTTATATGCTTATGAATTCTATATAAAAAATTAAATACTCCTATAAAATTTTTATCATACAATTAATCCAAGTGTTTGCACCTACACATGGTGTATCTAAAATAATGGGACAAACTTTGTCAAAGTAAACATGCCTGAGTAGTAGTTTTATAGAATTTTATTATATGAGTATCTCACCTAAAAAGTCTAAAGTGATTTTTTTTGTGGAAGAATATGTATGGTGGTTCATTTGGTAAGTAGGTCAAAGTAATTAGGAGCAACTTGATTATTACATGTGTGCATGCTGTTTTTGTTAAAAAAAAATGTAGCCCTTGGGTCATTAATATTTGCCAAATAATTGTAATTTTCTTTGAAATGTTTCAATTAAGCTTTGTTGGTATGCTGACACTCTGATTATTAGGCATTCTTTCATCATCCTTTAATGAATTTTAAATAATTTCTCGTATTTTTGGACTTTTAAACAAATTTTTATCCACTTTTACCATTTTTTTGGTCTTCTATGGTTTCAAGTAGTTTTTTATGTCTTTCATTGATGTTACTTTTATGTCTCCCAGGAATAATTTTATTTATTTATTTATTTATTTATTAATTGTACTTAAACAGGATCACCCAATTACAAATTTAACATAAAATTAATATTAAAACACTATTTTTTCTGAAAAATTAACTGGATACATATTGAGAGATAAAATGAAAAATAATCTAAGCATGATATCAAGGTCAGAAAAAAAACAGTATTTAGCTTTTGTTTTTTTTTTATGACCATTCTTATACATTTTATTGTTTGTTTAAGGGAATATTGTAAAAATAAATAAATAAAATATTAGGTTATAGTAGGATGTTAGGTACTTTATTTCTAAAGGATATATATGAGCTGTGGAAGGGGTCAAGATCTTCATTTATATTTATAAACATTGAAGTATTATTGACAATTGTATTATGGAATTCTGTATGGAACAAATTACCTATAATGCAACAATAGGGTCCAAAATATAGTCAACATTATACATTGTTACTAATACTTACTCTTACAAATATTCACTATTCTTATAAATAACTGCCAATTAAGGCTTTATTGGATACAATGATTATATGCTTTCAAAGTTTACCTGCTCAGCAAAGCTTACTCCCAAATCCTTGAGTGTTTGCAATTGTAAGGAGAAATACCATTGAGTCATTACATGAATCACATTTTTTTGGGCTTTTGAATAAACTTATGTAGTTATAGTTCCCTTCACCAATAATCTATTATTTCAAGGTTTCCATCGAAGGTGTATTTGGTGGAACTCTTTAAGTGGCACCTTTGACAAATAAACCGCAAAATACAAAAAATAGAAACACTTCGAAATATTATATAAGGCCAAGAGCATTGTGCACATACTGTGAATTTGTTCTCCTGGAAGTACCACATATCTATTGGTTCCATAATGACCCTATAGATTTTTAAATCACCTGCAAACATTAAGAAATTAAATCCATTGAGTCAGGAGTAGATGACATTTACAAACATATTAAGAAAAGAAGCTATATGAGAACCTTGTGGTACTCCACAGGTTGCCCCAAAGTCATCTGATATAAAATTCGCAATTTTTACTCCTATATTTTTAGGCTGAAGTAATTTTCAAATCAACTAATTTCTTTATGTCAAAATCGCAGAAGTTGTACATATGTCGCAATAATAAAAATCACAATAGTTTTGTTGCCCAATATCTACACTAAAAAATTTATATGGGCTATGTATTAGGTTTAAAAATGTAATACATAATAAAATATCACAAAATACTTAATAACAGACACAGACACACATAGTATCTATTTATAATTCTGCCCTCCTTAGTTAAAACGTCCTAACTACAAAATTCTCTTTTTTTGGCTTATTACATTTTATTAACTTATCAAATGGTATCTATCTCCTTAGATAAATTAGAAAGTCCTAACTACATTTTTAATGCCTTAAATTCACCTAAATATATTGTTCTACGTGCAGAAAAGACAATAATCCCAAATTAAAATATCCTAAGTAGCATTTCATTTGTAGAATATTCATTTGTGCCAGAAGGAGCATATTCGAAAAGTGCTAAGCAAGTGGCAATAATATGGCATGAAGGGGTTGCATGTCGAAATAAGGAAAATTTAATTTCAACTTTTTTTTTATATAACAGAGACAGTGTGCAGCTCAATACAAAAATTGGGGTTTATTTTTTTTTTGTTAACGTTGTAAACTCTACCGAGACTGAACTGGAGAATTTGGAAATAAAATACTTTCAATCTGGTCACATTTTTATGTCCGCGGACTCGTTCCATCACCAGGTAGAACAATAATTATTGAAAAGGTACGGTAAGGTATTCGATTTTAATGATTTTAAATCGGCTGTAGAAAAGGCAAACTCATCTAAGGTCCATGTAAAAGAGATGAACATACAAAACTTTTTTGAATGGAAAGATTGTTTATCCAAGTTTAAGCTTCAAAAAAATGTTCCCAACCCTTACTTGCAGAATATGGCACATTTGCACTTTAAAAGGGGATAAAATGTGTTGTATTACAAAAATGCCTTTTCGGAAGAACCAAAACCTTCTTGCCGAACACAATGTTGAGGTGTAAAATTAAAAAGAAAACAAAATTTATTTCTAAGCTACGTCCTTTTATTCCGGCTAACCCAATGATATTCTGGAGGAATTAGCCGTTTCCCAAAATAATGATACTGACAATAAAGAAAATGTAGATTTCCAGTAAGAGTAAAGCACTGATTTCCATTCATGATTTACTTTCATACTGTTTTTAATGTTCTAATGTTTTATTAGTGAGTAATTTGGTTAGAATGTTAACTTGAAATATATATATTTTTTTATTATAATTATTTTACTAAGTTAAAAAGTCCTATTTAACTTTTCTTTCTAAAATTTCACCAAATATTGAATCTAGTCCCTTATTAAACTTCACCCACAAATGTAAAAAGCAAATTTCTAAGCATATAAAAAGAATCAGGGAATTACTTCAAAGCATGAGGACCGCATATTAGTTTTCATAAAATCTACATTTTTTCAGCTTTATCGATTTGCGAGTTAGGATGTTTTAACTAAGGACGGCAGTATTATATTATCTTTATATCTTCTCCAGTGATTATGCACACTGCTGTGTGGCAAACTGCTGAATATTTCTTCTGACATACAACAGTCATTCTGGAATATAAAGAAAAGGAAGTGTGACCTCCCTATAAACCAGTCCTTCCAAAGCCCTAATTGCCTTTCTTTGCAGAAAGGGCATAAAAAGTTGTGAAGTAGCAAGTTTCCAGTTTATTCCAGACATTTCAATTTTTTTCTAAGAAAAAGTCAATTTTGTCTTTGTATGAAAAGTTTTTTCAAGGTTTTCGCTGAAAAATAATTGTTATAAAACTACTGTGGCACATTTAATATCTTATACTGAGTATACTTACAACAAGGTATAATATAATTCAAAGATCAATCTATGTAGTGTCTGAGCTGTATAATAGAACCCCAAAAAATTTGAAATGTAAACTATTTAAGTCCATGTAATTTTTTAAAATTAGAGAATGCTTGTGTATTAACAGTTCTTGGGAAATCTTGTGTTACTCTTAAAGATAGATTTCCCTTTAGTGTTGAGCAACAACAATTCTCATTTTTACAGTCTTGTGTATTTTTACTTTGGTTACATAACTTATGTTTACATTTTTACACCTTTATCGTTAATAATAATCGATTCTCCCAAGATCTCTGTAAAATTTGGATAATCTAAAACACTATTAATACCTACAATAACGTTAAATCGCTTCCTTTTGCCTTTCAATTTCAGTGCGAAATCTGGTAATGTGAAAGTCGCCTACGTCAACAAACAGGTAGCGCTTAACGCCGACTCTGATTTCACCGCCGATGGACCAAAAGTGACCGCGTCCGCCGTGGTCGGTTACCAGGGCTGGCTGGCCGGTTACCTAGCCGGTTACGACGTCAACAACAAGAAACTGACCAAGAGCAATTTTGCCCTTGGATTCACCTCCGGCGATTTCACTCTCCACTCGAATGTGTAAGTACATTTGACATTTTTTTTCTAACTTGATTTGGCTTGCAACACTGTCTTAATATCCCAAGAAAAAATTCAGCAATTATGTATTTTTATATACAATTTATAAATGTGTACTAGAGTGAATAATTTTATTATTAGGGTTAACAATTATTAAATCTATACCTATATAAAAATCTTCTTTAAAAAGCATGTTTTATGGTAGGCTTATTGTTATTGAAATAGGCACTAATAATCATAATTATATACAGCTTTAAATTCATCTTTACAGCTCATTGCTCTTTTTGCAGTCTTATAGCACCCATTAAGTATTATTAGTGTTTTTGATCTTAGTAATAAATTTTTACAGTATATTAAATACTCGGCTGCGAATGGTTTTAAGAAAGATTATGCAATTTTTTTAAATGAAACTTTATTTAGGATTTAAATGTATTTATATACGGGCTATTCCTTATCGTTATGTTCAAATTTTGCGAGCATAAAGTAGGCGTAATTCTAAGACTAACCAACACAAAAGTGGTAGGTCGATCTTTATTCGTTCCAAGCAAGTTATACAAGCCTATAAGAAATCAGTAAACATTTAAATTCGCATACTAAATAAAAAGTTATTCTTTGGTGTCCGTTTTGTTTCACCCTTTATTTAAAAATATTAAGGGTATACAGGCAGATACACAATTCATTTCTGGTTATTGCAACGGGAATGCACGTGGAGCAGTTTGAGGATTCTCGGCCTTCCAATAGATGCATACCCCATTACTGAATATTTCTGGTAATACACAGACAATTTCGAGAATGCGTATTTGTAATGTAATTTTCTTTTTGACAGAGGAGTCAATTTGTTAGTAGATCTTGATGACCAAGTGTTAGATTCTTTTACTATAGTTCCGACTATCACTATATGATCTCAAACAACTGTTTTACGAGAATTTTGAAACGTGAGGGCCTACATCTATATCATTATCTGAAGATACAGTGTTTGATGAATACCATCATTATCGTTTAGTCATGAGGCAGTCTCAGTGAAATTTTCAATTTATCAGAACAATCCTTTGGACAAATAGAGCTTCATTTACAAGACGCGGTATTATAAATCTAAAAAATCGTCATAGAAAGGAAGTAGAAAATCCTGAAGCAATATGTACATCTAATTTTCAGCATGCATGTTTTGGCTGCCTTTATCGATAATTGGTATGACATTACGGGCAGGCAGTTACATGCGGTTCTCAACTGAAGAACTTCCAGCACTTTTAGAGGATGTTCCCCTAATCCTAAGAAGAGATATGTGCTTTCAAATGGATAGTGCACCAAGACAATTTGGATTTGCCATACAGAATTTTCAATTCACAATGAATTAGTCGTCGTGATCCTATTGCATTGTCTCTATAGTTTTATTTCTGGAGGCTTGGTTCAAAGATTTAGTGTGCTCACACCAAAGAGGAAATAGTAGAGTGTATTCTACAGACTGTCCAACAAATACTAGAAAATGAGTGTGAAATAAATAATATCAGTCCATCTACACATCTGGCATATGAGCCCAAGCATTTGAAGCATTTTTTATTTAGCATTTTGAAGATATTATTTAAGGATGTGTATATAAGATAATTTTTATATGATGTACGAATTTAAATCTGATTATACATCTATTTTCATAGGCTTGTAACTTTGGAATAAATAAAGATTGGCCTCCAATTTTTATGTGTTTTTTCGCCTTAGGATTAAGCCTTCTTTATGCTCCCAAAAATTGAACATAACTATACGGAACATCCTGTTAGTATAGTTATATTTAAATAAGGGAAAAAAAGGCGCATTGCGATTATCTCAGCCAGACTACATCCGAAGGGAACAATGTAGTTGCAGTATCAAATAAATCATTCTATAAGTTATTTTTTTTAAGTTTTAGTAGGAAGGTAAAAACGAGAGAAGCTCGTTTATTTACACGTTTTGTCATTTTTGAAAGATACAATGTGTGAGTGGCTGTGAGGTACAGGGAGATCTCTAATTAAGAGTATACGGAAAAATCACAGCTTCCTTTTGAAATTAGGATTTACCTATATCCAAAAGTGGGTTTTAAATGTCTATGGCATATTTCGCAATTTTAGGTCATAACTTTTTTGTGCTTCAGAATTTTTTGGATTTTTTGGTATTCTTTTTCCATGTCTTTTACGTAAAAAAGCTATATTACATTAAAGTCGGTCGTAACGCATCAGAAATTATAGTATTGACTATAAATACCCCTTCATAAACGAGTGTGTTCAGATATATATATCTCCAGACATAAAAATCAAGCTGGTTAAAATCGGGACTTCGCGCTGGCTAAGGCCATTGGCACTAGGCATCCGGGTACTCTCCAAGGTGTCTGGAGAATAGTGTGTATCTGAATTTGATATCCAAATTGAACAAAAAATTATTTTTTTTTAATGAAACGCCTTGTAACTTGTCCATGTACTATTAATTAGAAGACACCCTATATTTATTTATTTAGAATCCTGTCATTAAATGTACATTTTCTATTTTTTTAATGTAATCAAATAAAATCACATTAGTAAATAGGAAAGATAGCATACTAGCTTAGGAAAACGAAATCCTGAATGTGTTCTACAATTTAGTACTAGTTGTGTTTAGACATGTGTAAAAGAAAATGACTCTTATCTATCTATACAAACAAAACATTCATGTATAAGCAGTAACTTATTAACAAAAATCACCTATATGATAGTAAAACATGACAGTAGCATGAAAATAAAGTAGACAGATATTTCAAATTGAGTTGTCACAATATAAACGTTTAGTGGAAAAAAATCCTCAATATGAAGTCTTGCATATGCAGCACAAACAAGAATGCCATATCTAATTTATTGATTCAGCCAATGTTGTGTACATCATAATGAGTTGTTTATTATTTAGAAATTTTCTTAGCCCATAAAATTTATGAATAAAGTATCTAAGTCTTTTACTGTGAGCCACAGCTTGATCATTCCAATTAAGGTTCTTGTCAATTTGTACTCTTATGAGGCTACTTTATCTACCTCTTTTATGTCAAATACGCTATCATTACTATTTTTAATAGTTAATTTATTTAAATCTGGTCTATTTAAATTATTTTCTGAAAAGCAGTAAAATTGGTTTTATCAATGTTTAGAGATATTATTATTTTTTGCTAGTCCTCTTGCTGCTTTTTCTACTAAACAGATGTCTATTCGAAAACTATTTCCATTGCATATGACATTATTTCTCCATCTATTTCGGTAATTTTTAGTGGCGAATGTAATTAGAGTATAAAGAATATAATATTAATTATGCAAGTACAGAAAGGCACAAGCTATATATTTACCGTAAAAAGCGCACTTAACGACGACAGGGGTACTATAAGCTTTTGCCCTTGTCGCTTTATCTTTCAAGGGTTGTTTTAAATGTAAACTATACTAAAACTTTCGAAGGGAGCTTCAAGAAGCTTAATAAAAACTTAAATTAAGCTATTGTTTAAGATTTTCTTAAAGGTTCTAATTAAACTTAAAATAGTTTGTTGAGATTTTACCCCGCAAAAGAAAGATTACCACAGGGCAAACTTATGGTTTAAATATTGAATCCTTTTTAACCCATCCTTTTCTTTTCCAATCCTTATCCGAAACAGCGAGTTAATGGGAGAAGAGGGCCAAGAATATGGCGGTTCGATATATCAAAGGCTGAATCCGAAATTGGAATACGGCATTATGGTGGATTGGGTGAATGGAGGTGGTGGCGGAGGCGAAGGCGGCGACGGTGGAGACGAAGGAGGGAGCGACAAAAAAGAAAAGAAGGAGGGCGAAGAAGGAGGCGAGGGCAATGCAAAGATCGCGGTGGGGCTGCAGTATCAGTTGGATCCGGACGCCTCGGTGAGAATTAAGGTCGATAACGAGATGCAAATTGGATTGGGATTCCAACAACGGTTGAGAGAAGGTAAGTCTTATTACTTTTTTTTTTTAATTTAAGGGTTAACACCACTGTAGAACTTTAAAAAAATGGTATAAATTATACTTTAGGGTCACCAGAAACAATATCCTGTTGATTTTATGTTCAAAAACTTAATTAAAACAGCTTCTGTCTTTGATTTTATCACCGCTGCGCCTCGGAGTGTACGTTAATTACGTACGTAATTTTACGTAATTTACGTACGTAATTACGTACGTAAATTTTGTTTAGTTTGTTAACCTCTGTTGTACTGCTTTGGTTTAAATTTTTAATACTTATAAGTCATTAGTCAAGTATCTTTCTCTTTTCGTGGTTCTAGGCACGTTCCATGTATAACTTATTTTGGTTAATTTAGATTGTATGTAAAGGCCAGTTACTGACTTGAGACTTATTAAACATTGCTTTTTTCGAGTTTTCTAAAAAAGTTTAACGCTTACCGAGAGTCTTATAATTGATTTAATAAATTAAATACTCTAATAAAACTCACATAGCTATTTAATTTAATTGTTTTCATTATTTTTAATTATTACACTGCAAACACTAATAAAATTTGACTTAGAAAACCGTCAAAACTACCTGTTCCCGTGAATTTCTTAAGTGCAAATAAGCCTTCAGCACATCAAATTTGCAGGTTCAGAAAGAATTGTCTTCTTTTGTTGACCTTCATGGGAAGAAGTTTAATTTTAGATTCGGACAGGGTCTGGATCTTTTTCCGAAAGTATTAAAGAAATGCTGTGAAGATAATAGTAAAAAATTGAGGTCGATGTGGGTTTTAGAAAATGTCAATACAATAACCTAAGAAAATTCTATTACCATTGCGATTTAATCAATGTTACTTAATCCAATGTTGTACGAAGTCTACATTGAGACTAATTGGCAAGTGCAGAAACGCATGCAGCGTTGGATAGGTGGAAGTGTCTACTAATCTAGCACGAAACACGTTTTGAGTGATATCAGTTGTTGAAAGAAGGCTTTCGTGAGATTTGGCGTATCCCGTGCGTGTATTTTCGAATAGTATAAACGATTTTCTGAAGGCCGACAGAGTATCGAATCTGTTTTTGCTATCGCCTCATTTAGCAACCTATGACTTTTTCACATTTCTGAAGATTAAGTCTACCTTAAAAGGAATTGGGTCTGAGTCGATGGAAGATATTAAGCGAAAGTCGGCGGAGCTCCTAAATGTTCTTACAAAAGAAGACTTCCACCCCTGCTTTTTATGGAAAACGAATGGAACGGTGTGTGACGAGATGGAGCTCCGGAAATGGATCCTTAGGGAGCTAGATCTCTTTGAAAATTACCTTTAAAAACTATAGTTTTAGTTTTATAGCTTCGGAACTACTTTAGCTACCGCAACCACTTTTGAGACGTAAATTATTGTTAGTACGTTTATCCCTTTTAACCTATTAAACCAACATTATTTTAACCAAGGGCGTGCGAACCAAGAGGGGTTTTGGGTAAATTTAACCGCATTTTTCTAAGCAATCAATTTTTGCCCGTTTGGGCATCATGTTATGATGTTCTTATGCATTTTACATAAAAAAGGTGCTTTCAGTAAACATCGCTATATAATGAATGTTCTTGTGAAAATTGGGTAAAAGCAAGTTGTAAGATACAAAAATCAATTTTACTTAAAAAATTAAATCTGTGCCGTAAATAAAAAAGAACTTTCTTAAAAAAAGTTAAGGTAGGACTTGATTAATTTGGTAATAAATTAACTTATGGCATTTTTAAAGGATTTTAGCATAATTAATTCTGGTGCTGTATTTTAATTTACCTTTTGTCAATTTTTACAAAAACTGTGATATTTTGCTGAAAGCACCTTTTTTATGCAAAAGGCATCATAATCTGATACCCAAATGGGCAGAAATTGAAGTCTTAGAGAAATGGGGTTAAATTTACCAAATATCCTTCTGGTTTCCACGCCCCTGGTTAAAATAATTTAAGTCCCAAAATAGGTTGCGGCAGCTAAAGTAGTTCCGAGGCTATAAAACGAAAACTATATTTTAAAGGTTAACTTCAAGAGGCTCTAGCTCTCTAAGGAAGCATTGCCGCACACATGTTCATTTGAACTTTTCTTTTTTTTGATGTTTTCTATCTACTCTAGAAGTTTGTAACATGATCAACGGAACACCGTGTCACGAAGTATTCCGATAAACCAATTCTTTTGCTATTTAACTCTCCGTGTCATCTTTAATTTTTTGTAAATATATTATATACTTGCATAGTAAACGTTTTCTAAGAGTCATGTGGAAGTCATGGTTAGAAAAGCTTTTTGAGGACCAAAGACCGAAGGCGACGTATTCACTGACGGAAGCTACAGGACCATCCATACTAATGCACGAGGTAGAAAGAGCAATAAAACAAACGAAGAACAAAAAGCAGTGGGACAAGTTGAAGGAATAGCCTGGATTACCAACAGAATCTATAACTCTGGAAATCTCCCCGAAAAATGGCTGCAATCAGAGTTTATAGCGTTGCCCCAGAAACCTGGAGCAAAGAAGTGCGAAGAACATCGGACCATCAGTCTGATGACCCATAATATGCTAAAATTGTTTCTGAAAATCATCTACAGAAGAATTTACGAATTAAACGTGTTCAACCATATTGCTTCCTTGGAACCATCATAAATGAATAATGAGACAGTGCATAAAAAATAAAATGTATAGGAAAAGCAAGTACGGTATTTCACAAAAGGAGTGCTATCTTCAACATATCTCTTTAAACGAATGGTACTTAGGATGCTACGACTTTTCTGTTTTATTGTAAGGTGTAGAATCCTGGACACTCACAGCAGTCACCACTAAAAATCTGTAAGCATTTGAGATGTGGCTGTATAGGAAAATGCTCAGAATACCACGGACTGCTCACATTACAGACATAGAAGTGCTAAAAAGAATGAAAAAAGATCAGAAGTCATGTACACCATTAAAAAAAGAAAACTGGAGTACCTGGGGCATGTTATGAGAAATAAAGATCGATACTATCTTCTGCAAACCATAATGCAAGATAAGGTATAGGGTAAAAGAAGGCCCGGAAGAGGAAGAACATCATGCTTGCAGAATCTACGGACTTAGTTTGGGAAGAGTTCAGTAGAATTGTTTCGAAACGAATAGATAAATTCGAAAGGAATAGGTACCTCAAGAAGAGCCATGTGTAATAATGACTTGGTTACGACCGACAATTTTTCTAATAAAACTAGGGTTTTTAAGTTAAGTTTACGAAATAGGAGTTTGTAAATCAATTTAACGACATAATTGCAACGATGCATTTTTCGAGTCGTGTCATTTTTCCTGCGGATGAGTTTATAGGTTCATGGTTAATTGAAACTTAACATCAAAAACTTTTCAAATAAAATGTATCAAAGTTCGGGCTTTTTATCTGTTTCTAGAGTGGTGTTATCCATATAATGACAATAAATAACAGAAAAATGAAGCCAGTATAGAGAGATAAGTGGTATATTAGATGACTATCTTATAACACAAGTATATCTCATATTGGTGTTGGGCGTTTTGCGCATGCGTAAAAAGTTCTTTTCATTGATTGGTCAAAGCTTGGAGGATCGATTATCCTTGTTTTGGATTGATGAAGCATGGGTATGATCAGCCAATAGGATTATCACTCAACAACTCATGCGCATTGTGAGTTTTCCACTGTGAGATAGACTTGTGTCAAGTTTGAAATTGCTTCCTCTCTTTTTTGGCTTCACACTGTGGGGTTATCAGTATTAAAATTATAGATATATATTTTACTTTACTGTTCATAAATAAACTCTTTTGTGCTTTTTTTCAGGTATCTCAATATGGTTATCGGCCCTGGTGGATGGTAAAAATGTCGATCAAGGAGGCAAACATAAAGTGGGTCTCGCCATCGAAATGGAAGCGTGAGAACCGAACTTCGATAGTATCGTTTTGTGATCGCGTCCAATTGATATTGTAACCATGTATAAAAATAATAACTTAATGAACCGCTCTGTGTCCTTAAATTTATTGAAATTCCGTAGCAGTGTTGTAAGCCAAAGATTAGGATTATTTCAATGTTTTTTTTTCAGGGCTAAAAATTTTTTGTCTCTTATTTATACTTTTTTTTCTACATATGCTATTGCTTATTTATTTTTTAATAAAATTCGAATTTAATGTTTAATTTTGTGTGTGTTTATATAGATGATTGATGATTGTTGCAAATTTTTAAGTGGATTTTTAATTGATTGATTTTGATCCAATCTGATTAGCACTAATTATACAGGGTGTCTGCCAAAAGGGTGTACAACGCAACCACAAATTTCTTGGCCAAAAATAGAACGATTTAGAGCAAGTTGCCTATACCGGAGTTGCTTCGTTTGGCCGCTAGAAGGTGCTAAATTTTTAAAATTTAAATAATTTTCTTAAAGTAACGTCTTCTATATGGTATTAGCAACATTAAGAGCTGCGAGAAAATCCGTAAACAAATTTAAATACTTTACTTTCCTGGAAACCAATAAAACTTATTATTACTACTTACCGATTTAATTTCCATTGAAAGTGTTGTCCTGTAATATAAATCAACACTACTACAAAATCAGTTGTCACTTTATATTAGTATTAGTTAAGTCTGATTACTTTATACCATTACCACATTAGTAGTTACCATATTTAGCGAGACAGCTCTATGCATAGTTTCAATAGGTGAGTATTCCAAATTATCCTCACTTCCTCTACTTAAATCTTGGCGCCCTGAGGACTTATTTAAAGTAGAATTTAAATTAATATGTAGATATTGTAAGAGAATGATCGCTTTAATAGGGTAGTTTTATGTAAAGTAGGAGATAAAGCTTTAGGTCAAGATGTGAGCATCTGCTCTAAACACTAAATTTATTATACAGATATGATGTGCACTTTTATTATCATCCTGTGTAAAAAGACAGTTGAAGTTTACGGCGGTTTTCCAATCCAGCCAATTGCAAGTTTTTAATTTATGAATTAGTGGCTCACACTTTCCTAATGCAAACTGCGAGCAAGATCTCTGTATTTTCTGCATCTTGTCCTTGTCTTGTTTGGTTGGCAGCGACCCTAAAGTGTATCACAATAATTCAACTTATTTAGTCACTTATCTCAAGAGCTTCTGACAATTTTTGTCTCAAAGCACGCCTATGTGGATACAACAAGTTTAAATTTACAACCTCTTTGACCTCTCTTTATAAAAAGTTCATTTATTTGATAGGCCAGAACGTTCTTTGTTGCGTCTACCTGGGACGTCCCAACAACAATGCCTTTCGCTGTAGTCTACACTGCAGTGACGGTTTTCTTTCTTTTCGATTCTTGGATTTTTGGGTCTCGTTCCATTTATGTCTTGTTTTTTAATTTTTCTTTTTAGGGATTGCTTCTCCTTCGAACTGTTGTTCTGGAACTCTCCAGGCACCAAAATGATGTTTAATGTATGTATTGAGTGGTGCGGGGACTTACAGTTGGATATCACGTGCTTGCAAAAATGACTGACTTTACTAAGCGTACAGTTTACAAAAGCGTTAGGCTTTTATGTTATGGATAGATATTGGAAGGGAACTGTACACTGTGTTGTATGATTGTGGCATTCGAAGATGTGCTGTATTGTTCCCACCTGTCCGCAGGAGCACAGGTTGTCGTCCTTCACTCTGCTTCTATTTCTGAGGGTGTGGAACAACGGTTTGATCTCATCCCTTGCTTCATTGCCTAGGTGGTCGGCCTGCTCATTTCCGTAGATCCCAGTATAATAATAATAATAAGACGTTTATTAGTCACCAAGAAATTACAGCAATTAAGCACAAAGAATACTAATAGGTAGGTCTATTAACTTTTACAAAATTTCAAACTTTGTAACTAAATAAAAAAGCTAATAATGCAAGGAGACCAACAGGCCATAATATGCAGATTTACAGAGATATCCCTTACACAAAAGTCTCACAAAAAAAAAATTAAAAAAAAAAGACAATAAATTAAAAATTTAATAATAAATATTCTTCTGAAAAAAGAACGAACATACTTAACGGGAGCATGGGAAGAGGTTCAGGATATGAAAAAAAATAAGGGGAAGGGAAGATGAGGAAATATAGCGATATATGGCCACGTTTAAAGCCTTTCAGGAACAAAATCATGAATAACATTATCCACAAAAACGTTAAAAAAAATTCACTCATACACAAAATTAACCAAGGAGAAGCAGCTTAATGTTAACTTTTAATGTTAATGTTAATGTTAAAATTTTTTCTGTCAATGTAAAATCATTTATTTTAAACCTATTTATAGAGTGTGCAATCAAGTATGAAAATGACTTTTTAAATAATTCCTTATTGTGCGCCGGAATAGTAAGCAAACTTTTTCTTCTAATATTCAGGTTATGTACATCCGTTCGGAATCTAATCTTTCTATGCAAATATGATGGAGACTTCACTTAAGAAATTTATAAAAAAACAAATAAGATGTAATACTCGTCGATTGAACATATTTAACCAGCCCGCATCCTTTAGCTTATGAGAAATATGCTCCCCCGTCCTTACGCCAAATACAAGTCTTAGGCACGAATTCTGAAGTTTTTGTATCCGATAGGCATCTGAGCAGTCAAGACAAGAACCATAGATAGTGTCGCAGAAATTGAAAGGTGACAAAACCAATGCATCACAAAGCAGTTTTTTAATATTAGTACTTAAGTAAATCTTCTGCGAGTAAATAGTTTTTAAAGCAGAGTATCCATTTTAAGTTTAAGCGTAACACGCTCCCTAAATTTTAATTTATGATCTATTAGGAGCCCAAGATTATTGACTGAATTTTGAAATTGTATAACATCGTTATTCATTTTAAGTCTAAAGTTATTTAAAATCTCAATCCGGTGAGCGTCACTACAAAAAAGAATAGCTTTAGATTTGGCTGGATTAATTTTTAAAAGTAGATTTTGAGTTTCAGCAAACATATTATTAAGATCTATATTAATATTAAGGTTAACTTCAGGAGCATAACTGGGTTTAAATGAATAATAAATTTGAGTATCATCTGCATAGCAGTGGTGTTTACATCTATTTAATTTTTTTGTTAATTGTGATGTATATATTGTATATAGCAATGGACCCAAAATACTACCTTGTGGTACACCAGAAATAACGTCAAGTGCCTCCGATATTTTTATATATGTATGACCTAATGTGCTAATTTTCTTTAAGGGTTGTCTACCAATCTACTTCTGGTTCTCAGTAGTAAATCATCACTGTCCCCTGCACTCGAGCACTCGAAAAGGTATTTTCGTTGTTATATGACCAGTATAAGTTGATAATAGCTGTGGCCACTGGGTTTGCGTACGTGAAGGTTTTGTTTACTGTATTCGATAAAAGCCATATTCTTCTGAGACTTCTGTTGCTTTACTAAGGTGGATGTTTATAGGGCGGATTTTTTATCATACCTAGTGCAATCCTTAAAGCCTGGAACCGGGTGCGATCCATGCTGAGTCAGGCCAGAACGTTGAATTGATCGGTCACGTTCCGTACAGCCCCGATTTAGCACCAGATAACTTGTTTTATTCCCTTATCAAGAGTAGAATACGAATAAAAAAGCCATTGATCCATTAAAAAAACATGGTTAGGAGATTAAGTAGAAAATATTACGAAAATTGGTTTTAGCGCACGCAAAAGTCGATGGATCGTCACGGATAATGCAACCTTCGTAAATGGCCTCTTCATGGCGACTTGTTCCGCCTTATATACTTAAAATAAATTTCGGAAACCATAACCTAATAGTAACATTATAACCCCTATATCGAGTATTAAAGGCCTTTTAAATACTGTTTCAACGCTTTCATTGTAAAAAAAATTTGAGGGTAAATAAAGATTAATTTATATACCAGTTTTTTACCCATTTCTTGTTCTGATGGGAAGTGCCCAAAATAATAGTTGAAGAAAATTTTAGTAAGGAAACTCGTCAGCTTTTACATAAACCTAGAATCCTTACAGAAGTTTTTAAAATATTTAGATTTTTGTGGAGCCTTTTACCAAAATCTAAAATTTTTTCATTCGATTGAAAAACTACTTCAAAATGACTGTTTTTACAAAAAAAAAAACGAGAAATACAGTAATTTTGCAGAAATACATTTTGCATGAATAAACTAACAGCTTTTATAAGAAAGCAATAAAATCATTGCAAGAGTTTTCAAAATATTTAGATAGGAAAATTCTAAATATTTTGAAGCCTTTGACGGTATTATAAATTTTTCAATCTACTGAAAAACTGCTCAATAATGTGAAAAGGGCTGTATTTACCAGAAAACTTGGAATGACCTTTTTGACGAAGAAACTTATCAGATAAAATAATTGTTAAGATCCAATTATAATATAATATAATCTTGGATAATAATATAATTATAATCTTGGATAATAGGTCGTTAAAACGTGACTATGTAATTAGAGATAATTCAATATGGCTCTGAGTAAAAAATCAAGTTTATTTAATTATTTCCTCGCTTACTTTTGCCGTGTAATATATTTAATTCCAAATCATTAAATCTTAATTTTTCCGTATATAGGCATGAATAGAGCAGGGAACATGAAAAGTGGCAAACATTTGCTAGCAGTTGCCAAATTCCTCAAACACAGGACGTGATTATCAATGGAAAACCAATTGAAACCAATAAAGATCACGAAAATTTCAATTTGGTTATATATTCTATCATAAAATCGTTTCGATAAGTAATTTTTTTGCAGTGATGATGGTCAGGAGTTCGGCGGTTCGATCCATCAAAAGATCAATCCCCAATTGGAGACCGGAGTTTCGTTGAACTGGTCATCGGGCAGCAGCAACACGAAATTCGGCATCGGCGCCAAATACGATTTGGACGCGGACGCGTCGCTTCGTTTCAAGGTCAACAATCAGAGTCAAATCGGTTTGGGATATCAGCAACGTCTGCGTCCAGGTTAGTACAAAGTTTATTAATTAATTAATTATTAGTAATGCTTAGTATATTTCCTGCATATTATATGACGAGATTCTTTACAGTTGATGTTCCACAATTTTAAAGCAGCTATCTACGAATAGCTTGATAATTGTTTACAATTGCGAATGGCACTTTCTAGGTAGATCGGATAATAATTGGCAATATCGCAATTATTTCCGGACTAAGAGAAGTTAAAAATGTTCACTTATTAAAACATCGTGCTTATTAATAAATTGAATTAGATTGAAGAGCAAACATGCTTTGAGAAATATTGTTTTGTCTCTGAATAAAAAACTCTCTTTCTCTCTCTGTCGACACTACTGATATAATTATTTATAGTTAGTTGTTCACATACATGCCTTTACCCTTCAGATCTGAAGAGAATCGTGCTGGCAAGTGATGACAAAAAAACAAAATTAATCTAATTTAAAATGTTTTCGGAAATACTCCCACCAACTTCAAGGCAAGCTGCAGCACGTTTGTTCAACGCTCGTGTTGCACGTTTAATTGCTTGGGGATTGTTTTTAATAATATTTGAAGCATTCAAAATTTGATTGTGGGGCCTTCTACGGTTTCTACTGGTGTTTTGTACGCTAGAGCTTTCATCCACCCCCAGAGGCAATAATCCAGTGGATTTAAGTCTGGTGACCTCGGTGGCCAAACTTGAGGTCCTTTTCACTAATCACTTTTATTATCCAGGACATATTATAGCCTTGACGATTTTTTGAATGATACCTTTTGACCTGTGCTCTGACATCATTTTAGTGTTTTAGTTTTGTTTCCAGTTAAATATTTTAATTTACCTTCTCTAAATTCTGTTTTATTGACAGCTTTACTTATTTTTTTATCAAATTTATCAAAAAGATGTTTTTTTTTATTTTTTCAATCTGTTTTGTTATAATTAATTTTGGTAATGTGTGTTAATTTTATGGTAAAATGTTTTAGATGTTATGTTTGTTTGATTTGAAATTTAAAGTGAATTTGGAATTTTTTAGTATTTAGGATTGTACACAAGATTTTGTTTTGTCTTACGTAATATAGCCCATTTTCTTTCTTTCTTTCTTCTGCCAATCCAACGATCAGGAAAATGATTGTCTAAGAAATTTCGCACTCGGCGACTAAAATGAAGCCGGGCTCCATCGTGTTCAAAAATACATTCGGTGTCGAACAATTAGCGGAACATCATCCAATATGTGTAATAAATGGTCTTCCAAAAAGCGTAAATATCCTTCTCCAGTAAGACGCTCATCTAATACAAAAGGACCAAACAACTGGTCGTTGAGCATTCCACACCACAAGTTAACACTGAATCGATGTTGAAAGTTTCGTTCAAACGTGGCATGACGATTTTCGTCTGACCACCGATGTTCATTGTGTCGCTTATTAATTTTATTGCGGGTAAAATGAGCTTCATCGCTAAATAAAATGTATTTATGTAGGCTTCGATTTTGTTGGATCCATTCGCAAAATTGAAGCTTAAGCCATAATCACCCTCTTGAAGATGTTGAATATGGAAAGGCTTAAATCCTGTTTCCTGAGTATTTGCAAAAACTGTCTGAAAAACTTTTCGATTTGGAAAACGACGTCGGTATTCGTCAACAGCACATAATGCGCTACCATTACAGAAACCATACACAAATATCATGTGAGCATACTCCCTATGGGTGAAACTTTGCTCTTTTCAAATTGAAACGCTCAGAATCAATGAAACTGACAACCATGCCGGTCAAAACTACCAGTCAATTAAAATAGATATTAACAAACCATGATGAAATACCTGCAACGTGAGTTAGAAATACACAGAACGTAATTATTCTGAAATATTTACAAAAAAGAACTTTAGACCCGATTATTTCAGAAACGGTAAAGAATCGGATTAAAACATATGGGTTAATTTATGTTATTTTGACCTTCGGAATATGTTCTCAAAATATTTCCCTTTCCCCCCGAAACACCCTGTATTTTGTCGATTTTATAATAAATGTTTTCTTTTCCCTAGGTGTTGTCCTCACATTGTCATCTTTAATAGACGGCAAAAACTTTAACCAAGGAGGTCACAAAATCGGTCTGGCCCTCGAATTGGAGGCCTAAACTTCGTTCCACCATCCTTTAATAGAAAAACCACTAAAGTTGCTATAATGTAGATATAATTTTGTCTGTTTTTTTTTTAAGTATTAAGTCGCAAACTCATTTTTTCATTTTAAATAGTTTTTGTGAAATCGCCTTTGGCAACTTTAATTATTTTGTCCCTCGCAGGCGTTTGGTTTATTTACCTTTTTATATTTCATGCTATATCATTTTTATTATTACAATTAATGTTGAGGTATTGTTAATAAAGATCCTTATTTATAGTCTTAATAGGCTTTTATTTTAAATATTAGTATATACAGTAAATAACAAATTATGAAACCATTTGCTCTTCCATCACTTTAGCCAACCAGTCTGGATGGGCCTTGGATATTTGCTCGATAATCGAATTCACCTGGTAGCAAAGTGATTGGATTTGTTTATCCCATTGTGGAAGGGTTTCTCTTGCTACGATGAAAAGGACAAATTAACAATTAAAAATGTATGGTGTTTTTAGACAATTTAAACAATTATTTTAAAATTCTGTTTGTTTTAACAATATGAACTAAAAACTTCAAATTAAATATACTAATATAGAGGCTGTTTTACTGTATCAGTTTAACATTTGATAGAGGTTTAATGGAAATCCTAACCGTTAATTTTTTTTTTAAATATTACTAATATTCAAAAGGACAAGTTTATCGGGATACTTCGTAAGACGTAAAGCAGAAGAAGTAAAGATAGTACCTGCCGACACGAGTGTTTCTGCTTTTTGTCTTCTTCAGGGGCAGGGTAACTAGAAACCCAAAGGTATGTGACCATTGGAATCTCGAAAACGGTAAAAGTTGCAAGGTCGATAAAATTGAGGCAAAGTTGTGTAATTTGCCGCTTATTGATAAAAATCCGAAGATATTCAACAAAAAACTTAAGTTCTTTCTGAAATTATTAAAGGCGTAGAGTAAAATAAATGTCCTTTTTTCGTGGCTTTTTTACCTTAAATGATGTTGATTTAAATAGGATTATAAGACGTTTTGTCTTTTAGCGACTTTTTTTCTTACGGATACATACAGTAATGGCCAAAAGTAGATAGACAAATGGTTTTTTAAAAAAATGAAAGGAAATAAAAATTCTATAATAAAGATATTTAAGTATATTATGGGCAACATAAACATGTATAAAAATAATAAAACATTCTTTAGAAACAATCACCTAATTTGGTAAATAATAAGAAATAACTAAATATATGCTGGACAAAAGTAGATAGACAAATTTAAAAAATAACCAATACTCTTTTTTTTTTCGAAGTATTTTTGTTTAAATTACAAACTAAACCATCTACAAAATTAGTATTTTGTAAAATACCCATTATTGTCTATTATGGCCTGACATCTATGTGGCATTGATTCAATAAGATTGTCTATGAGTTTAAAACCAATATTTTTCCATTTCTGTTGCAACCGTTCGAATAATTCACCTTTATTTGAATAGTTTGTATCCCTAGTATCACGATCTACAATGTCCCATAAATTTTCGATGGGATTAACCAAAATTATTATTAATTAAAAATGGAATTTTTAATGGGATCGGGTGACTGGGATGGCCATTTGAAAACTGGAATTTTTTCTTCTTCGAAAAATTGCTTCATAATTTTGGAGGAATACTTCGGGTCATTATCTTGCTGGAATTAGAATCTCAATGGTAAATTGTATTTGATAATAACATAACATCTCTGAGAATATCCGTGTACATAAACCTGTCCATTATGCGATGTAACGGGCCCATTCCATAACCTGAGAAGCAACTCCAAACCATCACTGATCCACCTCCATGCTTAACTGTGGGGTTAGGTGAGTTTGTATTTGCGGTTAATTTTTTTTTGCTATTCTAGCAAAAGAATTCTTTCACGAGGAGAGGAAACAAAGAAGTTTTTCTGTTGTTTTAATATTAGATAAATGGTAGACCTCTAACAGCGGCAAAATTTTTGCACCTGTGTGCTTTTGAATTATTCAATTCAGAATAGACTATATGCAATTCATTTTTAATATAAATTACATTTATATTCTGTAACGTTCAAAAATAATTAATTTGTTTCTCTCCTCTTATCTGAACAATATAACAACGTGGTAACATTACGAAATTCACTACTCATACCGGTAAATGTTTGTTCTAGTTCTTGAAGTACCCCAATTTGAAATATTGTTGTATTATTCAAGGTCTCAAAAAAAATGGTACAATTTTTAAAACTTTACAATTTTTAGTAATAATATCTAAAATTGTAGCTTTGTGAGGATTGTTTGGGAGAGAGTTGCTGTCAAAAAACCATTACTCTCAAAAAAAAAAGGCACACCTCAAAACTGGGGTTACAGTGCTTTGGAGTGATGAAAGTAAATTTAAAGTATTTGGTTCAGATGGAAGGTCATTTGTTTGAAGGCCTGTAGGAAAAAAACTTCACATTAAGTACCAAAAACCTACTGTAAGGCAAGGGGGTAATCGTATTATGGTCTGAGGATGCTTTTCAAGGTCTAGGACGGGTCCGATGGTCAAAGTCAAGTCAAATTATACTTTATTTACTAAGTTTACAAACTTGTGCTAAAATCTTTTAGAATTTACAATACTAGTAGTTATTTGGTTAAACTTAAAACAGGATACAGAATCCATTTTGATTGTACATAGGAGCATATTTCATATCATCAAAGAAAAAACTAAAAAAAGAAGAAAAGGCAAGAACTAATATAAAACAAGAATAAAAAAAGACTGATCAACAGATACATAATTAATTTTAAATATTAAAATGAGTCGTTAAAATACTCTTCGATGCTGTAGTAAGTAAGCTTTTCGTAAGATTCATTTCTTTAGTTCCCTCCTAAACTTTTTAAGGTCTGTAACAGTCCTAATCGAAAAAGGTACATGATTAAATATTTTACGACTAATAAATATAAGAAAATTTCTCGTAAGTGAGGAGGGTGGGGATTGGAAGAGATAAGTTGTTTACTTGACGAGTATTATGACTGGTGCAGGATGGTGGACTAACGGACTTATGTATGAGTGTAGCAGTTTCCAATATAAAGAGTGAGAGAATTGTTAAAATTCTTTCACCTACAAAAAGAGGTTTAGAAGAAACTCTGAGACCAACACCACATAGATACCTTAATGTTTTTTTCTGAATAGTAAAAATGATGTTAAGGAGTAAAATAACTGGAAAAATGGATCGATTTATGTACCGCCACATATTCCAGGATACCATGTTTCCTTATTATGAAGAAGAAATGCCTCTCTTGTGCAGACATCAATAAGATAATGATCCCAAACGCTCATCCTGCTTGATAAAAAATAGGTTTTTAGAGAAAAGCGTCGAATACCTAGAGTGGCCTTCGCAATGGCCAGACCTAAATCCGATTGAATACCTTTGGGAGCACCTGGAGCGGAAAATTAGGGAAAGGGAGGTTTTACAAGATGAGTTTAAGAATATTCCAGTTGAAGTGTCTCAGAATCTTGTAGATCCAATGCCAAGAAAATGTAGGAAAGTTATGAAGGCCAACGGTTTTTGGGCAAAATATTGAATTTTGCACTTTTAATTTGTGTAAATTTAAACATTTTTGTAGTCTATAAATTTGTCCACACACGTTTGATAAGGTTCCATTCTTTTAATTTGTTTTTTTTTTATTTCTCGACTAAAAGTTCATTTATTTAGTATTATTGGTTTATATTTTGACATAGAATTTGTTGCTGATAAACAATTATTAAAGATATAGGTGAAAAGAAAATCTTCCCATACTTTCGTTCATGACTGTATGTTAAAAAAAACTATTTAAAAGCACAGATGTACATTGTTGCTCTTTCTTAAATTTTCACCTTTTTGTACTCTGTGAATTTCATAAATCTCTTTTGAGTGTCCCGAAGATGACAATAAAACTTTCGAAACGTGCAAGCATACGTGTGTTTTATTGGCTTGTTCCCCATATGTTAATTAATATTTTTGCTTGATTTCATCCAAGAAACGAGTCTGAATTTTGTAAAATTAAAAAAAAAATCGTTTTTCAAACACTGCCTATTTTAAAATACAGCTGTATCACTTTTTATTTTAAATTGATTTATCCGGTGCTAGTAAGTTTAATTTGTGAAAACTCCCATCCATAAAAATTGTGCACATTTATGAATAAATAACTATTTTGTTTTGTGCTATAGTAAATTTCAAGGACATAATTTTTTAGGGAAAGCGAATTTTATAATTTTTCGAATAATCTGCATCTCACTAACGAAGCTTTTGGGCCCCATATTTATATTAACAATTTCCACAAGATTTTTCCTTAAAATATACACACGTTATTGGTTAACACCCTATATAAATCAACGTATATACTTTTAAAAACTACATATAAAAACTTACTTTCAAAATGTACAATCGAATCAATCTGATCGATATACCCATGCATCCGTCCCTCGGTGATCATCTGACTAGCGATCTTCTCCGCTTTGGTCGAATTGATCTCCAACAGCGCTCCCAACTCCTCAAAGCTGATATTATTATACAATTTACTAGCCGAGAGTAAATTATGCTCGATAACAGCTCTGTCCAATATCCTGGAGCCGTCCAACGTGAGAGCCTTCTGATGGGGTTGCAATAGAGCCTCGAAATCTTTCAGTTCGGATCTACGAATGATCCTCTCCAAGTACATTTTCTCCAAAATGCCGACGGCGGGCAACTGCTGGCAACGTTCGTCTTTAAATAGGGTGGCCAACATCCTGGAGCGCTGTTGCCCGGCGGAGGCCAGAACTGTGCAAATTAGCGCGTTCTTCAGGGCCGTCATCCTTTCGTCTTCGTGTACGATGTTGCGGAAGGACAGTTCGTTATAACGTTGTGCGGCCTCGATGAATTTACGTCGGTAGTCCAAGACGCGGGCGTAACAGACCTTAGTAAAATACCACAATCGTCTTTAAAAAAAAAAATTAAACAAAAAATAAAACATAAATGATAAAAAGGAGCTTTATTAGGAATGTATGTACTGGTAAGTCAAACCTATATTGTGGAGAGTTCTTACCTTCTTATGTACTTGTATATACTTGTTACCTACCCTGATAGTGCATTTCTTATGGGAACAGATCGGTAAATACACCAATGGAGATTGTGAGAGCATTTGCTGAATATTTTGGGAGTGTATAGACTCTAAACTAGGAGAGAACTACTAAGAATACTACTAAGAATAATGAAAAATCTGTATTATGTTTAAAAAGGGGATTTACCGAGATATTCAGAATTATAGTCCAGTGTCTCTGATATGTGGGTTTCCGAAAATTTTTGAGATGCTTCTGTACGACTATCCAATTACAAGGGTTGAAGCTCTGCTTACGTCAAATCAGCACGGCTTTCTGAGGGTCGGTCGGCGACAACTGGCTTGTTTGGCGCAATTTCTTGCTGATATTTTGGATAGAAGAGGTCAGGTGGATGTGGTGTTTACCGACCTCTCAAGGACTGAATATTTAAGATTTGCCAACTATATTCTGTGGTGAACACAGTCGAAGGGTTTTGAGAGATAAAAAAATAGTGCTGGTGAGGTATATGGAGGTAAAAGCTTTAACATAACACTATAGAAATTTGGACATATAATATCGACATATATTCCATTAAATTCCGAGTGCTGATGATCTCATCTCACCTGATACAACCAATAGTAAACAATTATTCAGGTAACGACTGAATATTTAACATTTCCTTGATCAACAAAATCAAAGGCTCTTGAGAGATCAAAAAAAAAGCATACAACATATCAATACATATTCCATTAAATTCTGAGTAAGAAAGATTTGAGAATCCACTTTTGATGGCTGCCTGAATGCTGATGAGCTCATTTCACCTGATACAAATAATAGTAGTCACCTGTTCAAGGAGGGCCTGGATATTTAAAATTTGCCAGCAGTAGTTTGAGGTGAACACAGTCGAAAGCTTTTAAAAGATCAAAAAATACTGCTGTTAAAGAACATGGAGGTAGAAGCTAGAAGAGATAACATAACGATAATTTAATCACCAGCTTTATACAGTCCAACTGTGATGCTTAAATTTTGGTATATGTATTGATAACTTTGATAACATTAACCAAAAACTGGTTCGCAAGAAAGGATAAAGTCTATTAAAAAAAATTTGCTGGAGAATATCAAATAAGGGAGAATAGAAATAGGAAACGATCAACGCCAAGTAGGATAGCTTGTTTCACTGATCTACTTTTCCTTATTCCTAAATGCATCAAAAAGTGTGGCTTTCCAGATATACAAGCATAAAACGTGAGGAAATTGCAAAGGAAGTAGCAAGTGAAGTTGCATTTTGGTTGTTATTCGATAATCCAGGTTAAAATAAAAACTGTAAGTCTACACTCTACAGTATCAGTTAATGGCTTTAATGTAGTACATATGGTGACATGTTCTTAAGGGCATCATCAGACCGGACGTTTAACAAAACATTTACAATATGTGATATTGTGAATGATGATACCCTTAAGGCGAAACACGTTACCATAAGTACTACATTATAGACATTAACTGATACTGTAGATTTAAAATTTTTATTTTAACCTAGATTAGAAATCAGTATCTTAAAGAACCTTGGATGACTTTTCAATTATTGGATACGATTGACCATGATATACTGCTTAAAAAACTCAAGGATTTTGGCATATCAAACAATTTTCTAATTTTTTTAAGGACTTATTTATTTGGTAAATTGTATTAAATGTGGACAGTAATATTGGTTTATAAATTTAATTTATTTTAGTTTATTGTAGATTTTATTTTGTATACGTTGTTTTTATTTTAGTTAGTTTTTCGTTATATTTTTTTTTGTATTTTATTGGAACTAAATATACTATTATTTATATTTTATAAAAACTAATTGAGATATAGATTTTTTTTTATAACTTAAATTTCATATAGAATTTAAATTTATTATAGTGCTCTTTGAAGGTTAAGTATGAATAGGTACTGTAGCTACACTTTGCCACCATAAGCATTAATGCCACTTTCTTGTTTATACTTACATATGTATCAGTACACCTATGATCTGCTTTATTTTTTGGAGTATTCTAATAAAAGACCTTTATTATTATTATTAAGTTGTCTGGTTAGGACACCTGGACTCGCTAAATAATTTATAAAAAATGACTAATGAAGATGACAGCAACTGCTCCAAGCTGAGGGGGTAATCTCTTTGGTGTATAAGTAACTATTACAAACTAAAGCACTAGTGAAGAGTCAGAATTGTAAAGAGTAATTGCAGTTCAGAGAATACTTCATAATTTATCAAGTTTACATAGTAATCTTAGTGATATTTGATTCTTGCATCTTAATTTATATTGGGGTATGCCATCTATAAAACTTTGGTGCTTTACATCTAATTCTAGGTACAGGTAACTGAGAAAGTTACTTATACAGTATAAAATAACTTAGTAGTAAAGTAGAAGCGTTATCAAACGTTAAAATCTCATACAAACTCTCAGACAATCATGAGGGCAATGTCAGAATAGAAAATGAAATAGAAAAAAGAATAATCTTTCGCATACCAGGCAAGGTGTAGAAAAAGGCATTCCAAAGATATATGGAAGTGATTTCTTGTGAAAACAAACAATTAGCTAAGTAATTTGCAATTTTTCGAATTGGCTGATTTATTAATTTATTTAACAAAGGCCACAGTGCCTCTGGAATACAAAATATTAATTTTAGAAATACTAAAAGTTAGCCACTTAAGGCAGTAGAAGCATTTGATCTAAACCTATTATACGAACAAACAGACTCGACGAGAATTAGCCCATTCTAAATTGTTTTTTAAGAACTTGATTAAGTTCCATCAAATAAAAGACTTTTGCAAAATATCTTTAGATTGCATCTAGTTAATATTTGCAATTTAGCCTCATAATGTTAAGTTGTTAACTTTACTGTAGATCTGGACTATTATGAATTGAATACACTGTACATCAACATAGGTTGGTTATAATAATTTTCCTCTTACCTTATAATAAACCTGGAGCTGCTCATTCTTGGACTCGGCCTGCAGCAGCGAGGCCCTATTGATAAATGCCTCCGCTTGAACCGGATCATCGTCTTCTAAATACAACCTGGCAATTTTCAAATAAGTTTCCAATTTGTAATCGACTGTGTACTGTTTCTGGCCAGTTTCCAAAGGAATTCCCACTAAAACGGCCGCCGCCTCTCTCCATTGCTGGTTACGTTCATAAATATCTGCCAAATGTTGACGGATACTGGCCACTTGTTCCTCAAACGAAATTACGCGAGGCTGCACTTTTTCTAACATGTAATGCGATACCAACTTTGATACCTCGTCGGGGAGTTTCATTAAATGGGTGCTAATCTCCGTCAGGATTTGTCGGGAGATTACCAGGCTTACGTTTTCATTTACAACTAAAAATTGAGCTTTTTTAATAAAAAGGTTTTGGATTTGTAGAGATTGCACTTACTGGCTTCTATGAGGACTTGCAATCCTTCAATCACATCATTGCCTGTTTCTTTGAGGATGAGTTCTAATGTGGTTCTGTATCTGAGGTAAAATGCATGAAATAAATATTTATTTATTTGAATATTATCTCTTTTGGAAGATTGATCTTGGGCATAAAAGGTGATAATGATGATAATATTATAAGAACTTTAGTAAGAATTTATTGTTCTTACTTTGGAAGCTGTGCAGGATTCACTGCTGCCACATTCATGATATACAAATATTACCCTTTATTATAAAAAGTTTGTGTGATTGTATTTGTTTTTATTGGTTTGTCATAATATTATTTTGTTATTTCCTGTATATAAAAACACATGTCATTAACCTCTTATTTAGGGCTTTATCTATAAACAATGTACATTTGTTCAGATAATAATGCATATTTTGACTTAAACTTACTATAGAGGAAACAATTCTATAAATAAAAAAAATTAGTAGGGGTCTTTTCTGCACAAATAAAATGCCAATCTCAATATTCAGAGTGATCATTTTGGCAAGTGTTCTTACCATCATTAGATTAGAAAGTTACTGTATTTGTCTTAACATCTTCAGAAAATATAAATACTAACAGTTTTTGTTTATATTTTGTGTTAGGATTAACATCAGGTTTTCCTCATTGTATTATCATGATCCTTAATATATCTTTTAATGATACAGTAATTATTTACCAAATTAGTCATAACAATACATAATGTTTATAAACTATTGAACATTTTGGAAGGTTATTGACAGCATTAATGATCAAAAGTTGTTACAAGCAGATATGGATTATTGAATAATTGGTGTAAACACAACAACCTTTAGTTAGTTAGTTGTTATATTGTTATCAACTGTTAAAATCTGCCGGTCATTTATAGTTGCACTCTTTATGTTGGTCTCAGCTTTTATTAGTTTTTAGATGTACTTTTTAAAAGAATTTAATGGCTGCAGTTGTCCCTTGCTATAAATAGATAATAAATAAATCTTTTAGTTTTTAGACATGTATTGTATTTTGCTGCCTATGATGTAAAGAAATAAATAACTTGCTGAATCTTGTACTCTTGAAATAGTTTCAAGAAAGTGGTTGTGTAAAAGTCCAATTCCTGATGAACAGCATGGATTTTTGCTAAATAATTCTTTGTTGTCAAACTTGGTCAGATATTATGTTACAAGGTACTTTTTATAATAATGTAGTTTGGTATTTACTTATGTTGTACAACTTAAAATTATACCTGTACGTCTAATCTTAGTGCAGATTGTATATCAAACTCTCATAATTTTGAATGCGGATTTCCTGGATGAGGATATAAATAGATAAATGAACTTTTTCACCACATTTCCATAGAAGGATTTATTTTTGAAGGATGTAGGTAGGTGGTTTCATGCAAGAGATTTGTTGATGATTTCATTAAAACTAATTTTATTACTTATTACTCCAATGCATATTTTTAGACATAAAGTTGACTGAAACTTCTAACTGAATGGAAAAATAGAAATAAGTAACACCAAATATTTGTTATTTGTCAAAAAGTAACCTAAATGCCAGAGCCCTATAGAGAACTAGAGAAGTGTCAAATAGACATAATTACTACATTCATGAAAAAAACTGATTTGTTGCTTGTATGAGTGAAATTGCATTGTAAGTTATTGTGTATATATTCAAAACCTTTTATTATTTAATTTATTATCTATTCCTTTTTAAACAGTTTAATTCCAGAATCCTGAACTTGTAAATAGCTTCCTGTTTTGCACATTCATTTAACAATTGCAACTTACATGGAGCATACTACCAGATCTAAGCCTACCCAAAGATTTTGATGACAATATTGGCCACTAAAGTGTACTTAATTTAAGTCACAAAAACGACAATTAGAACCGGCATTATTTTCTTCTTAATTCTCATGCAAAACAATTTAAACAATCCTATATAAAAAACTTACTTTTCCCCCATTTCCTTGTGAGAACCTCCTCCTTGAATAATGCTTTGTAAGGTAGCACGAATATTGTTGGCTTTTGATGTCATTTTTCTGGCGAAAACAAGCGGTTTTTTTAATTATATTATCTTATATATTAAGAGAAAATATAATAACAGAATTATTTTTATTTGCTTGTATTTTATCTAATGAAATTCCTTTTGTTTTGATTTTTTTTTGACATTGACACTAAATGACAGCTGTCGCTGAAGCTCACCTGCTCCCCCCTATAGGCAACCCGCCTAACCAATGAGACAAAAAGTTTTTTCTATATTTCTTAAGATTTGTTTTCTTATTTCGATTTTCCCGTCGCAACTTTTTATCCCGAGGATGAGCATTTACTTTTAACACGTTATTTGAAAATCATATAAGATTACAAACATAAACAATCGCATGTTGTTACATGTCTTTCATCATAAACGTCAAAAATCGTTTTAAAGGTGTGTACTCATTGAGCGCACGAATGATTAGTTCAGTGTGTACGTAAAAGCAAAGGCGAATCGAATGGTATTTTTACGGTCGGTGCGCCTTCACCTGCGTGCGGTCGGAGAACGGTACATCAAAGAGATTCGCAGTTCGGTGTTGTCGGGATTCGCGGGTTTTTAACTTTTTTGGGTAGAATTCCGAATCCAAAATTGCATTTGCAATTTGATGCTGTATTTCTATTTGATACTGTAAGGTTCAAGATGTCTGTTGAATGGACAGACGAAGGTACACTTGATTTAATTCAAGAATATAGAAAGGAGAAAGTGTTATAGAATCATTCCAATAATTTGTACCATAACAAAATTAAAAAAAAAAAAGATGCATGGAAGCAATTGGAATTGAAGCGGAAGCTGTTTGGCTGCAAGATAAGTACCTAACCTATAATTGTATTATTTTGAGACTCTTCAGTCACGTGGTTTGTATACTCTATTTTTTTATGTTATTTACAGGAAGGTGATATTAAGAAAAAAATAGATTCTTTTTTGACCTCATTCCGAAGGAACAGGCAAAAATGTAAATCCTATTTTAGAGATGGAACTGAGGACGTATATGTATCAACTTGGTTTGCCTTTAAATACATATGCAATTTCTAATGGATAAATTTACACCTAGGAAAACTGTCGATAATGTTTTGTCAGAAAGTAATTCAAATATATTTAATGAGTTGAAGAATCGTACATTTCATAGGTAATACGTATTTTAAATTTTAAGCATAATCATTTTGCCATGGCACGCTTCCTACATCTGTCATGAAGTAATCGACAAATTCTTTTCTCACTGTTTTGGGAAGGTTTCCGGTCGATTCTATTTAACGGAAGAATTGAAGTAGTTTTTCCCCATTCCCTCAAATATGTGTTTGGACACAACCCAAACGAATTATGTCCTCATCAGTTTTTTCATCTCTATAACCTTGTAGCATATACTCGTAGTTATTTTATGAACTTTTGCGTAAGAACTTGTGTAAATAATTGCAACATTGTATGACAATTGTCGCCTTCGAAGTATTCTAAACACCGCAGATAGAATCCCAAAGGCATTCTCTACCACTCTTCGGGCTCTTGATAGTCTATAGTTAAAAATTCTTTCCTTTGAGCCATTCTCTCTAATGCTATCTCTAGATAAGGTTTCATTATATGCTCCTGAAGAGGAAAGGCATCATCAGCTACGAACACATATGATACCTTGTTTGGCCTCCCTGGTAAGTTGATATCATCAGAAATACCTAACGTGTCATTCGTAAGTTTTTCATAGAAGGTCGTACTTTTGAATACGCCGCCATTAATCCTCCCTTTGATATCCAATATCTATTATTTCTAGGTACAGTTTTCCACTATTTCTAGGTACTTAGTATGTAGATATAATTAGTTTACTATTACAAGTTGTGTCAAAATAAATAAGTACTGGGTGATGCATTATAAACGTTCTCCCTATTAATTTATTTTTTTGCTACTTTAGAAAAAGGGTTTGCGAACATACATTTTTTTGATACTACAGGTTGCTCACAAAATCACAAAAAGACAGGGATGAAAGTATATTATTTGAAGAAGATGTGGCCAACAAACATCGCAAATACGCTCCTCAAATATGCCGCATTGTGGAATATAAAATAAATTATATATTATTTCAAGCAGACATGGGAAATCTGGACTCAGAAATCTGAATCATCTGTATCGTCGTTGTCTTCTCACACGATAATATTTTATACAGTACTTCACCTAGATCTAAAAATTCTCACGCGCCCACACCGTTGATATTACCTCAAAATGAAAGTAATATTACTGTTACTATGCAACCTGAATATGAAGAGCCAACCAAAAATATCATGAAATTTATTACCAGTTTTACAGCAGAATAAAAACTGCAGTGTTTTTTGAACAATTAGTTAGTTTTGATATATTTTCTTTGTTAAGTATATGTTTCAATACCTAAATTTTTCAAAAAATACATACATACATGAAAAAATCTTTATTACTCACCTCAACATACTCCTTTAAAGTTTCCACTAGTGCGGCACACAGTTCAGGACCTCTTTTCGAAATCACTTGCTTGGATATCTTAAAAAGGTATACAGATCGTGTTTTCGTTCGTTACTTATAGGAAACCGCATAGAGGCGAAATTTTGCAACGTCGCGCGTGTACGAGTGCCTGCGACAGAGCACCGCCCCGACCGGCCCGAGGGGCGAGGACGGGATTAGTACATCATCTGACTTTCGTGGGAGCTGCGTCGTTTGGTGACAAAATGTCCCAAAATATTACGCGAAAATCCAGGCATTTTTTAAATATTTATTCTAATGCGGGTTTTACAGACATGACAATGTGTAAAACCCGCTTAGAATTGTAATCTTAAAATGTTTAATATGATGTGTTTTGCATAATGAACATTAAAGCGTTATTCAAATAAAAAATAAAATATCAACTCTGATAAAGATATAATAAAAAATCAGAAATAAAACTCTAATAAACAAACTTAACAACATATCATTTTTTAAATAAAAGGCTCAAATAAACCGCCTTCTTTCGCTAAACAAAAACTTAACCTATCGTAAAAGCTATTTCGCACCTCCAAAAGAGTTTCAGGTAAAATGGAATTGGCACCTTCGACAATTTTATTTCGCAACTCCTCTAAATTTGTTGGCCTACTAAATTCATGCTTGTAAATGGTCTGCTTAAGGTAACCCCACAGATAAAAGTCATTTAGAGACAAATCTGGAGATCTAGGAGGCCATTTAATATCGCCAGTCCCACTAATAAGGCGGTTAGGAAAAGTATTTGTTAAAAATTCTTTTACCCTAGCCGCGTTATGAGCAGGACAGCCATCTTGTTGAAAATAAACCGATCCCAGGTCTACATCAGGTAGGATTTGAATGGCAGGAAGAACTCGGTTTTGCAGCAATTCAAGGTACTTTTGGGCGTTTAAAGTGCCATCAATAAAAAATGGCCCTATAACATTGTCGCCCAAAATACCTGCCCAAACATTCAATTTGTGAGGATACTGGGTACGAAACTAAAAACTTCTGTGCTCGTTTTCCTGAGACCAATAACGAACAATGGAAGGATTGTGTTTTCCATGTAATGGAAAAGAAGATTCATCAGAAAACAAAATATTTTTTAAAAAATATTCGTTTTCATTTGCGTTTTCTATCATGGTTTCACAAAATTCCATTCTTCGCCACTGGTCTTCAGGAAATATTTCCTGAGTTTTTGAATACTTGAAACATTTGTACCCATATTTTTTCCAGATACGAGCAATAGTTTTATTGCTCCTTCCCAGTTCCTCTCCAACACTTCTAGTGGACCGTGTCGAATCAAGTTCTAGGGTACTGCAAACCATTTCTTCCCGCCGTTCTATATCCTGGACCACTTCAACAGGTGGTTCTTGACGTTTTGTGTGGCATTTTTTACAATCTTGAAGACAAGGTGTCTCAAAATTTGTAACCACATTTAAACCTGTTTTTGCACAAGGAATCGGTCTATTCTCAAATGCCACTGAAAACAAATCTCTACATTGTACTGCCGAATTGCCTCCATAAAACCATTTAATTAGTTGAACTAGAGGTATAAACAGCCATAGTGAAAAAAACACGAAAATAACGCTCAAAAATTATTAATGCAACGTGCGGTAACACAGCAAAGTGAGGTCTGCTGACTTCCTGAATCAAATAAAAGGCTCAAACTTAGAAGATTGAAAATGAAAATTGTGAAATTCTCTCTTTCTTCTACCCAACCAATCGGTTTTATATCGGCGGCTTCAAGAAGTTAGTCACCTACTTACCGCAGAAACGAGATAGAACGTGTTCCGTGTGTTACAACCAGTTTAAATTGTTTTCGGTAAATTGTGTTTATTATTGATTTACTTGGGCGATAATAGAATATAGATAGATTAAAATCAAAGCCAAACAAATGCCAAGCGAACAGAGAACTTTCTACAACTGTTTCGGATTTGCTCACTGGAGGAGAAACGAATTGCGGCCGAACGAACACGGAACTTTCGTCGTTCGTTCGCTCAGTGAGTACGCACCTTAAGGCTGTCCCAAAATCATTCTCTAACCAAGTTTACACGACGTCCGAAACGTTTGCCAACATTAGCCATTAATGGAGTGTAATTGGTCGTTTTTACGTTAACACCAGCAATATGATAATTCCAATCTTGAAAATTCTCAAAATTATATTATTTAGATTTTAAAAAAATATATTTACAAGAAAATTCAAAGGAAAAGAAATGTACACGTATCTCTAGGAGAATTTCATGGTTAGGTATTACGACCATTACAACGGTTCAGGACCTCCCTATAAACGTAATAAAAGTCCAAGCCCACAACAAAACAGAATTAATTTTGGATATTATTTATCAATTTTATCATACAATCCATATAATATACAAATCTTAGCTTCTTTTTACACTCACTCTATTATAAAACACATTTTCCTCTTATGCACGTACACTTCTATTGTGATGGCTTACAAATAGCCAGTTTATTCTGGGCATGGATATTATAGACGATCGTTTCCAACTTACTCAGCGATTATTTGTCGTTTTCCTCTTTTTATTATTCGTCTGGATTTGTAGACAAATTGTAGAATTTAACCAGGTCAGTCTTTAACAATGAAACAACGAGTTTCTTACTTTTTCAATCCTGACGTGGGCAATTTTCACTATGGAACTGGTCACCCGATGAAACCACATCGACTAGCAGTCATCCACAAACTTATTTTAAATTATGGTTTGCATAAGCATATGCAGGTTTATAGACCCTACATTGCCAGTTCCCATGATATGTGTAGGTTTCATTCAGATGAGTATATTGGTAAGTGTAATATAGTTCAATATTGTTTATAGTAGTGCATGTTTTATATGTGGCGAGGAATAAATTAAGAGGATGTGACTATGATTACACGACATAGAAGCGATCTCCGTATTCCATTGCATAATTCAGCTTACTATGAAAGAGGTTCTCATTATATGGCCATCAGGGCTTATAGAATGCTACCTGCTGATATTAGAAGCATTGAATCTACAGTCGAATTTAAAAAAGCTGTTTACCACTGGTTGCAGATTAAATGTTTTTATAATTTTACTTTTGAATAATAATTTTAACTTGTTAGATATTTAGAATATTTATTTTAAATTTTGTTATTTTGTTTATATAAGTATATTGCCTCTATGAATTCTAGATAAGAAAAATTAATGTACCCCATGGGAGCTAGATCCTCCTTTGTATGACGTTGCTTTGTCGTCCTGTATACGATTTTGTTGGCAAATAAAGGATATTATTATTATAAGATACAGTTATTTTTTCTAAGTAAGGCCTACATTCAACTTCTTTATAGTTCATAACTAACAAAGCAATTCAAAGAAAAACTATATAATAGATATAAATATCTAAATAGAATAAAATGTTTATTGATTTACTTTCCGTTTTAACATTTCAGAATCTAGGATTTTTATTGCTAAAAGAATCGGTTAGTCATTTTTAATCTAGTATTCAATTTTTACTTACAGTAAATGGAAGATTGAGCAAGTGCTAATGACAACTAAAACTTTATTTAGTATTAAAGACAACTTTTGAAGGATCTTAAAGTGAAGTTAAAGAAGTTTGAAGGGCTCCACTTGCAGTCCAGGCACTTATATTACTGAATGTTTAAGTATACTCTTATTTGTTCAATAAAATGGTATACCTATAAAAGGATTCATGACTTTTCATTGCCATTGTGAGTGTGAGTGACTTTGTAAAGTAATTTACTATTTTCAAAGGGTTCAAACAAATTATCTTTTCTACTATTTAGCTTCTCTAATTTCTCCATCTCTTGAAGTACAGAATATATGATTTGTTCAGATAGAATTCTCAATTTATAGGTTATAATTTGTAAATCATTTTGAACCTAATAATTTGGTGAACATAATGGACCGGCATATTCAAGGATAGACCTGACAAATGGGCAATACAAAGCCTTAAAACAGTAAATACCAATAAAATCTCTTAAAGCAGACCCAACTAGCAATTTTAGTTACGCCTACAACATTGTTTGACTATATTACTTTATTCAAGTAATAACTCGGTAACTGGTACCAAAAAAATATCTTATTAGTTTAAATAACTGCCAAGTAAAAAATAGTAGTAAGAAATACATAATATTAACTTAATAATTGACTATATAGTAATTATTACTTTGTGGTAACTCTGATGGTAGCTGATACCGCTTAGCGACCTGACCTAATTACCTTTACAACATCGTTACTATAAAGTAGAAAATATTGGTCGGTGGGAGGATTAAATGGGAACTTTTAAGTAAGCGCGATTACAAAGTTAAATTTCAAGTTCTTGCGACTACATAGGAACATCAAAATATTACCACACAGTAATACACTTTGAAGTAATATTATCAGTAACAAGACCGAAATAGTTACCCTTATTTCTTCTTTAAAGTAATATTTACCACCTTGGCTATTAAAGCAAATTACCTTTAAGTAATTATTTCTACTATGCAGTAAAATATACTTTATAGTAGCATTTTTTTGAAATAATTTACTTATTCCTAAGTCATTTTTACTTTGAAGTAACAAAAGAAACTTCTTGGTAACTAACAACAATTCGCCATATTTTTTTTAATTATTTGACTCCATTTTGTGAAAAGGTATTGCACGATTTTATGAATTTGCTAAAATCGGAATACTTTTACATTTTATGCAATTTTTATTAAATTATAGACTTCTTATATTCATAAGAGTAAAGAGGAGTGAAAAAAATTATCTACCTTCTTTAAGAAATTAAATTTAAATATTTAGACTTTTACTTTTTAGACTTTTTGTTAAAAGTCATTATTTTTATGAGGCGTTCTTTATTTTCGTCCTATATTGCCTATCTTTAACAGTAAAATTTGCTTCGTTTACATTTTTCCACTCCGGTAAGCGATAATATCAGCTATATTAAATAAATACAATATGAAGTAGATTCACCCCGATACAACGCCATCACTTAGAATAAAGACGGACATATAAAATTATTTGTGTTGACAAAGAAAGAGAATCAAAATGTTTGCATAATATTGTCTCAGTAACTTTTTAGTAACTAGCACTGCACAATTACTACTTTATGACATCCCGAAAACCACTATGGGACGTTAAAAAGAAGTTCCCGGGACGATAGAATTACGTATTTGCTACAGCAAAATCCTTCCCAATTTTGGTAAAAAAGTGGTAACAGAACGGTGCCTAAACGGTTCCCGCGACTAGTAACCACAACTTGAAAGTATTGTTTATAGTCGCGATTACGTAGCTGTTGCAAAAAATGCTAGTTGGTTAAAACCCAAAAATTTCATAGCTCTAATCTATGTTTTAATTAATTTTTAAATTTGTCAACTTTCCCACATTTTTCATGTAAACTGCTTTTAAATTTTCTACCTTATCAATAAATTTAAATAGTGATTGTTTTTACTTACTAACTGTAAATAAGAGAGGATTTTTTTATATTAAAGATAAAAAGACACTTAAAATTAGCATGTTATGTAAAAAAAAGGAAAATAGCCAAGAAAAGCATACCCATTAATTAACTTAATGTATAAAAAACCAACCTACTTGCATAATAAGATTTTGTTTTTGCTTTAGAGGGCTAAGGCAGTCTAAGTAAGAGAAGCTACATCAGATCAGATCCTTATGGGACCCCATAAATCACTTCAGAGCAGACATTAATAATTCTAATGGTTTGGAGAGTCTGACTAATAAAGGTTTACAGTCCAAGTAGGCAGAAGATATTTATTTATACAGATTCTGGGGTCCAAAAAAAGCAAGCAAACAAAACTCAATTTTTACCATGAAACTCAAAAATTTGTGCACAGAACAACTTTAATAAGACAAAGCCATTCCAAAAATGTTTTAACAATAAAGGATAAGTAAATGTACTTAGAACACCCAGAAAAATATTGAAAAATCCTAGAATACTCCTGGTTTTTCTATCAATATTCCTACTAAGGATACTTTTACATTTTGATAATATCTGTGATTTAAAAAAGGCAACTTAATAGGACATTTAAAAAATATTCTGTATGAATAAATAGAAATCTATTTTACACAGTCATGTATGTATTTTTGCATTGAACACAATAACAGTAATAAAGAAATCATTAAAAAGAAAAAAAAAGTTAATACTGAAGTGTTCATAAAAAAAATAATTTGAAATATTTATATATTAATATCATTTATTGGTTTCAAAATATTTTTCATATCATTATAAGAAACGTCATATTTTATTTTAAGTTATTTATTATTGTTATTATTTTCATAAATCTTTACCAAAATCTGTAAGATTAAACAATATTCTGAAAATTCACATTTCTGAGATCTAATATATTGAATTATGAAAATTGATATTATGAAGCATGAAATGTATGCAGATAAGTGATTATTAGCCAATAATTAAAATTTATAATATGTATAACATTTCCAAGGGCCATATTTATTTTTATAGATCAAAAATTTGAGTTGGAATGCTGTAGATGTAGATGTACGGTCAGCCCAGACTTAAAAGATAATTATTTAATGCCATTTAACAGATCTTGTCATCAGAATTAATCAACCCTTTGTATTTCTATTTAATGATACACAACAGATAGTATAGAGTAATATTTTATTTTTTTTCATAATTTCATATTCTCTTCTGGAGCACAACTGACTTAAGTTGCCGTGTGCACCTTGACTAAAAGTATAGAGAATAAGGAAGGCAACATAAAAAAATAATATTAATTACTTGTTAGTGTTATTACAGTAAATTATTAAATATGGTAAGTTGGGAACTGTGGAATTATTACACTATGAAAAAAATTAAAATATATGTCTTGAAAAAACAAAGGTGGAATACACAATTACCAAAATAAATTAGAAAAACAAAGAATACATGCACAGTAGAAAAATAAACGCATTAAAACATGATATTTCACGATAATTGGAAGCAGTTTGTATATCATATCAAGAATGTTAAATATTTTTGGCAAGATAAATGTATCTTTGAGCTAAAGTAAATAAAGCCTTTGGATTGATAAGCATGTTGTTCTTAACTGATCCTAATCTTGTTCCTATATTATGAAGACCAACAGAATGATGAAATTTTCTATTTCTAAAATTAAACTTACTTACGTTTTTAACATACAATGCCTTATATTGCGTAAATCTGCCTCTTTAAAAGTCTTATGCTTAAACAACATAGTTTTAACACCAAATCTTTGATAAATACCATCATTTAAGATATTCTTATTCTGTGATTATTATTTCTATTTTCAGACTTTTTACAAAAAGTTACCCCACAAAATATCTCGTCATTTACAAAACATCTGAGCCACTACAATGTAGGTGACGACTGTCCAGTGTTCTACGGACTCTTCGACTTTTGCTCAATGTATACCGGAGCTTCGCTAGAGGGGGCCATGAAGCTTAACAACAACGACTGTGATATCGCCATAAATTGGTCCGGTCAGTTTAACCAAATACCTTTCATTCCCCTTAAAATATGTCTTATTTTTAGGTGGTTTACATCACGCGAAAAAATCTGAAGCATCTGGTTTCTGTTATGTAAACGACATAGTTATTGGCATTTTAGAATTACTCAAATACCATCCGAGAGTGCTTTACATTGACATCGATGTCCACCATGGAGATGGAGTGCAGGAAGCGTTCTACCTTACAGATCGCGTTATGACGGTTAGTTTCCATAAATATGGAAATTATTTCTTTCCTGGAACTGGCGATATGTACGAAATTGGTGCTGAAAGTGGCAGATATTATTCTGTCAATGTACCATTAAGGGAAGGTATAGATGACGCGAGTTATTGGCAAGTGTTTAAACCCGTAATTTCTTATGTTATGGAATTTTATCAGCCTACAGCTATCGTTTTACAATGCGGCGCAGATTCTTTGGCGGGAGATCGATTAGGATGTTTTTCCTTAAGTACAAAAGGGCATGGCGAATGTGTTAAATTTGTCAAGAGTTTAAATGTACCAACACTAGTGGTAGGAGGTGGCGGATATACACTTAGGAATGTTGCAAGATGTTGGACCTACGAGACCTCTCTGCTGGTAGACGAGCAGATTTCTAATGAGCTTCCTTATACAGAATATTTTGAGTTTTTTGCTCCGGACTTTACGTTGCATCCAGAAGTCGTCACTAGGAGAGAGAATATTAATAGTAAGCAGTATCTTGAAGCAATAACAAAGTAAGTACAGCATTAACAAAACAAATATTTGTTATATGAAATTAGGGACTTTTTTAGTGTAAAAAAAAATAAAGAAATAATAATAAATCAACTAAATTTACCATTTAAAGCTATAATCTTTCTAACCAGTAATTTTATTTATTTATTTACAAACTCAGTAAAAAACCAATTATAGAGTAGTTTATGAAGCAAGTAAATAATTTACAATATTTCTATAATACTATTTGTCTTAAATAAGTAATTGATGAATTAAAAATATCATATTTACTTTCCAAATTATTGTAGAGGCGACACATGGATATTACAGGAGAATTTAGGTAATAGTTGGTTCGAGCACGCTCCGCAGTAAATAGCAATGGACATTTCGTCCGGTACACAGGTACATTAAGAGCTATCATACCCAACAAATTGGGATCGTCTATTTCGCTTCTAATTAATTTGGACAAAAATGTCAACTTCTCCTTTCCAGGCTCACCAAATTAAATTTATCTGTTATCTCCAATTTGGGAATATGCAGCTCATACATACCTGTATCATTGTAGTTAATATATCTTAATAGTCTGCACTCTCTTGATATTTAAAATATGCAGGTTGTAACAATGGAACAATACTCCAAAATGCTCCTTACGTATGACACATAGAGAGTTCTAACTCAGTATTGGTAAAACTCTTACAACTTCTTACCATAAACCCATATAATTTTGTTGCCTTGTATAATGGTTGTAATGTGATCTGTGTAGGTCTAGGCCTGATGATGCTCCGACAGGAGCGAAACACGTGTAGCTTTTAAGCTTTTTTTAAGAAATTATATAGATTGGATGAGACCGTGACTTTGTGTCCTTACCTTTGTTTTTGTTTGGTCTCTTAGAGAAAAATGGATGATACGTTGCTATTTGTATAAAGGTGTAAATATGAGTTTTAAAATTGGCATCAAAAGTAACACCCAAATCTCGGATTTCATCAAGATAAAATCACCCCATTTATGCTAAACTGATATTGAATTAAGATATTTTTTCGGGAAAAACTTACTACATAGCATTTATTTATATTAAAATGTAATTTGTTAGCTACAGCCTAAGAAAAAATATTATATAAGTCTTTTTGGATCATTTCACAATCTTTAACATTATTAATTTTCACATAGTTTCATGTCATCTGCATACAACAGAATTTTAGAATTAGTGATTACTTTTAGGTCATTGATAAACAAAATGAACATTAGGGGTCCTACATTTGAGCTCTGTGGCACACCAGATGAGGCAAGAAAAGAATCTGAGTGATAGCCCTTGATGACAACTTTCTGACGTCTATTTTCTAAATATGAGTGCAAGAATCGTACCAAATGATTGCTAAAGCCATATTGATATTCGTTTTTTTTTTAATTATATGCCATAATATACTAAACTACTAACTTATTTTATAAAAGCAATACAGATCTTGAATCTGGAAACAATCATTACCTTTGTAGAACCTGCAAAAACAAGCTGATGCCTCCTAACAATAAATTCCATGAAAGATAATTATACACATATTGTTCCAGTAAATAACAATTCTACGAATTAACATGTCAATATAGTGATACCACAGCATAAAGAAACCAGCAGTCGCACTTCAATAAAAATACATTGGCTTGAATAAGCGAATTCGGTGCATGTGTACTAACGCAGGCGAGGCATTTTTGCTTATAGTAGGGATGCCGCTGACACTCGCTACGGTCCACGCGGCTTTTGCCTTGGCTAGAGCCGGACTTAAACATTTTTTTAGATGTTATTATCTTGTAAAATAAAAATACCTACATAGTACAAATATTGATTTTTTAATATAAATAAAGTTCATACATTAACAAAATATTTAAACAAAAATAAACATCGCATTTCTACATCTAACAACGACGATATAGAAGAATACGTGCAGGAAGTTAATTAGGTATGTACCATAAATTTAAGAGACCATTCTTTGAGTAATTTTAAAACAAAAAGTTCATATAAACATATTTCCAGAAATTCTTCGTTCTCAATATACAGGGTGTTAAAATTTAACAACAACTAAAATATATGCCACTGACTTTTGTGCAATTTTTATTATGTTCTGTGGATTATACAAATAAAACTTTTCAGCCTCTTGAATTTTTTTCATATCTTGCTTAGTTAATAATAAATTCCAAATGAAACTTTTCCCCAAATTCCTTGAGTGATCCAGGGATATGCAATTAAGTGGACTTTTTTTTTCTCGAAAAATAAGCGAGATACGAAAAAGTTGTATCTGTATTTGAGTAAATCAAATAACATATTAAAAATGGCATAAAATTGAGGTGCCCCAATTTTTTTGCCACAAATATTTCTTCAGGTCCCGTTCGAGATTACACTGGACCTAATAAATTTAATCATGTTAGGGGTAAATTAGCTCCTTAATGTTATAAATAACACCGCCAGAGAACTTGCGGACCTATGTTCATATGAACTTTTTGTCTTAAAATTACTCAAACAATCGCCTGTTAAATAATTTATGGTACATACTTAATTAACACCCTGTATAGTAACGCTTTTAGATTAACATCTGACTACATAGTAGTTTAAGGATAACTAATTATACAAATAAAGTAATATTTCAAAACAAATAGAAACTCTTAGGCCAATAAATAAAGACAAATAGTTGGCAACAATTCAAAACAATTCTAACATCTGCGAATTTTTGTTATATTATTAAGTACCAACTAAAGTAAAAGTATACAATTTTGCAACTCTTTTAAATATGGCAACACTGTTAAAATGGCAGAAATATAAATAATGTCCTTAAAAATCAAAAAAAATAAATATTACATTGCTGCAATTTTAATTGATGCTTAATTATGTTATTTAAGCCATACAGCCAAATTTGCAGCTATTAAAAACTTTGGCAAAGTCAATTATTTTGGTTCATTAATAATTTTTGACATACCCGTCTTTTAATACAAAAGTTTTTATAAAAAACGCTACGCTTTGTAAAAATGCTATTAAAATAGTCACTAAGTACGGCGCTGAACTAGGCGATACACCTATGAACACAGTTCGATAAACAGTGAGCTCGGCATCCGGAGAACATGGCTGCGGCATGGCTAAGGATGCTATTAGTTCGCTTACATTTTCGAGCGGAGTGAGACTGCTGGTTTCTTTATGCTGTGGTGATACCAAAGAAGTACATAACTATTGCGCTATATAGCTACTCTCTCTAATCTTCAAAAGCTGAAATCCTGGTGTGACTCAAATCTTCTTCTTCTGAATTTGACCAAAACTAACGTTTCGTCTTTTAGGGACATCCTATTATCCAAAATATTTCCATTGTGTAGCTCTGAGGCAAAATTTTTGGGTGTTGTTATTAATAAACTAAGCTTTAAGCCTCATATTGAATTCACTTCAAAGAAAAATTGCATTTGCCTGCTATGGAGTGAGAATCACAGACTATAGACAGATAATATAGACGCTTTTTATCTTTCTCTTGATAGTTGTAGCAAGACAATTCATAACTATACATTAATATATAACTAGCTTAATAGTTTCTGTAAATGTCAAGTGCGTAAATATAATATGTATTTATTTGTCACCTCTTAATATTTTTTTTAGGTTTACGTATGACAACTTAAAAATGTGTCAGCATTCACCCAGCGTTCAAATGTTTGACGCACCAGGACCCGCCATTCCCGAGGAGGTAAAAGTGAAAGAAGAAGAAGATCCAGATGTAAGAATCAGTCAAGAGTTGGAAGATAAAATGGTGGAGCCCAAGAATGAGTTTTACGACGGGGATAAAGATAACGATAAGGAAGACGTTAAGCCTTAAGTTTGAAATGTAGGATTTAGGGCTCAAATTAATTTTGACTTTATTGTATTATTATTATTATTATGATAAGTTTAAAAATGCATTTTTTATATTGTGGATTTATTAATTTTTAATATAGGTTCTTATTAAATTGACAATTTTCAACTTTACTGAAATGAATTATTGTAATATATTTTTTTTTTTAATTATAATTAAATATTGCCTTGCACAAATTTATCTTTCAAGTTCTAGGGTTTAGGTTTAAAATATATAGAGTTTAAGATTTAATTAAATTATAATTTTATTGTATTGTAAACTAATGTAAGTCTCAAATATTATTTTATTTTTATTATTTTTTACATTATGGTAGCAATTTTTGCGTAATTTTTATTATGATTGTCAATTTTGGTGGTAAATGCAATTTATATTATTTATTTGCTTTTTTTAAAGATTCCTTTATACATAATTTTTACATTATTAGATTACATTTTACTAACAACTGAAATGTCTTTTATTTTGCAAAACCTACGTAAAGATAAATGCAACTTTCAGTATGTTGAAATTCACAAAGACTTATACAACATAAGATGTTTATTTATGCTGACATTAATATATTTTCAATTTTTATGAAATTTATATATCAAAATGCAAGGTAATTTTAGAGATACGCGGATCAATATAATTAATAATTTGAAACACAGAGCTTTAAAAGTGTCACATGGCAGCCTTTACAATAAAAATATAAATAACATCAAAAACATAAAAAATAGCTACCCAGCTAAGTTGATTAATAGAAATTTAAAACAAGAACCAGCTTAATTTTCATAATCAATTATCAGAAAAGGCTTAAAAAAATTCCATACGTCAAGATTAGCTGGTACTCTAAATAATGAGGTTTTCAAAATCGCGTTTAAATGTGAAAATACCCAAAAGACTACAAAGTGGTGTTTACAAAATTCCATGATCTGATTTTCAGGATGCATAGGTCACACAGGTCGTTATTTAGACTAAGGACAATACAAAAACAACGTTAACAAAAAGCAAGGCACTGATAACTGGACGTAGTTATGCATAACGCGACCAAGCGCCAGAATAACAATTGTGGGAAAACACAATTAAGTTTCGAATGCCCTTAAAAGTCGATAAAATCTAATACAGATCTAATTTTCGCAACCTATATCCAAGACACTATTTCAAATTATACTATGTAAGCTTTTAGCAAAAAATAATAAAGTTTAGAAGTTATGATAAAAAATGTCACCTAGTCTGGTTATGCTTTTTTACTTATTATTAGGTTTTTTATTTCACAAAATTGAACCACACGCCAAACTTGTTGCATAGGGCGTTTATGCAATGCCATGTATTTTCTTTTTAGACTATATATTTCGACTGACAGCCCTATTTTTCATTAAGGTAGTTTATGAACACTGAACTAAACATTTTGTTAGAAACATCGACTTAAAATGAAAAGTGACTATTTAAAACCCTTATAGATCTTTTAGAAAATCCTGTAAAAGCACTTTTTATTTTAAAGTAAAAGAAACAACAAAATTACAATAAAACTAAACCACTTTATTTACTAACATAATAAGCTAAGCAAATTAAAACTGCATAACTATATTATACCTTGAAAAACTTCAAATAAAACTAGAGTTTCTTTGTAACAACTAACGATTATCTAAAAAGTTCTATTACTGCCCCATTTCATAGTAGCACTAGATAGTTTGGTATCTACTTACCTCTAAATTTATTTCATATGCGCGATTTAGTAAAATAGCAGTCAGCATTTTTTTGAAAATTTAAATTAAATCACTCAAGAAACATCTGTTGATATTTCCTAGCTAAGTTCTAAGTTCGGTAAATGCATCTGCGAGAAAAATGATTTTTCGGTGCCAGATCACGTGACCGAACTTAACTGCTATTTGCATTACTCAACCAAGCGCCCAGTATCATCGCGTTTAAATTGACCTATGCAATTTCGTGGCATTTAGCAGTGGCGAAGCGTACGAGTAGACAAGGTAGACACTGTCTACCCAAAATTATCCAATTATTTCTCATTAATTTATTACGTAATTATTTCATGTAATTGTTGAATTCAAATTTAAAAAAAAAATAACACAGAATGTAGTCGCTCTCCTTACTATTATTATTAGTATCTAAACGGCTATAATATCTATCTATCTATAATATCTAAGGCGCGCCCCGCCTGACGCACCAATTAAAATAAAAATGCAGGGCTGACACCCAATTAATGTATACGAGCCCCAGGAAGACACATTGATATTTGTCTTCCGAAATTTGGAGCATCTAATCGAACCATATACGCATCAAGCAGGTGACAGAGGTCCAGCCGCATCAATATTCAGCCTATTACGAATGCAAAATTTACTCGCGGGAAAGACATTTGAGCTTTTGTCTATCGAAGTCGACCAGCTATTTTATTATGCTCTTGAGGGTTATTGTTTATGGACACGCTTGATCTGGTCGGCCGCAATACATCTTCAGTTTTGTTTTTTGATGAATCTGCATTTGGCATGTGGTGCGGGCACGTGCTATTGTAATTTAATAATTAGTATTTTTATTTTTGGGTGTATAGAAAAGATTTTTTTAGTGGATATTTTAGGGGTTATTTATGAACGACTGTTTGATATTGGCAATTGTATTTTACTTGTGTTTTTATTTGTCTTTAATTAATTTTAAAATAATGGATATTATGGATTTATAAGTTATGGTTATACCTATGTTGTGTTTTTTTTGTAAGTAGTATTTATTTTTATCTATCTATCTTTTTATGCTAGTAGTAATAATTTTTTTTCTTTTTTATATTACTACATATTTTTCTCTTTGAGTTAATATTTCATGCGCTTTCATTCTCTATTTCATTAAAGTGAATAATATTGAATATACATTTTTTTCTAATTAACAATTTTTATTGTTTGTCTACCCGAAAGAAAAGTTCACGCTTCGCCACTGGCATTTAGTCGTTTTATGCAAAATGCACCTAGTGTTATAAACCGTTTGGTGCTTAGTTTAATTTAAAATATATCCTTAACTATAGATTTCTAACGCTCGAGATTTTTTTCGTAGATAAATATGGTATTTGGCCGTCAGATGACACAATAATACCAAAAAAATGAATTTGGCGCTTGGTCGCGTTATGCATAACTAATGGACACCTTAACATTTGTATCAATGTTTCGTTACATGATTTACAACGAAAGGCCTTAACTTATTTCTGTGTATGTACAGGGTTGTCTTTTATATTTAGACAGAGCCTGGCTCGGTTACTATACGAGGTGGAAAAAAAAGTTTGATATAAAAGTTATAGGGTTTACCTTAAATCGCCAGGAAATGTTATAAAATATAATACAGGGGTATCGCAAAGTTAATAAAAAACACAAAGTTAATTTTTTTTAAATGGAACCCCTTGTATATTTTTACTTTAAATGAAAGACATTTTTTTCTAATTTCAAAAATATATAAAATGTTAATATTTAATTCATCATTTTTTAAAAAATTTGGTTTTTTGAAAAAAAAACCTTTGAGCCTTGTTTCTTTAAATATTTACAAATGTTGTATATGGCCGCCATTATTTTCAACGCAGTTTCTACAATCTTTGTCCAGTTTTAATAGAGCATTTGAAATATATTCAGGGTGTTCTTCATTTAAAGAGTTTATACTTCTTTGAATTTTTTCCCTTAATTCCTCCAAATTTTCACTTCTTTCCTTAAAAACTTCATTTTTAAGATACCCCCCATAAAAAACTATCTAGAGGAGTCAAATCAGGGCTGTTTGGTGGCCAGTTAATGGTACCATGGGTTCCAATCCACTGAATAAAACAATTATTTAAAAAAATCCTTACTGGCCTAAAGTTATGAGGCGGGGCGCCATCTTGATGCCATATAATATTGGTATATTCTCTTAAAGGTATTTCTTCTAATAAAGCTTCAATCTCATTTTCTAGAAACCGCAAATACCTATTTCCAGTCAAAGATCCTTGGAATATAATGGGTCCAATTATTTGGTTTCTAAGGATACCACTCCACACATTTAATGACATTCTGCCCTGTTTTTTTATTTCGACGTATGCGTGAAGATTTGCTGGTGCCCACATGTGAGTATTTTTTCTATTATACATCCCTGCTGTTGTAAATACAGCTTCATCCGTCCACAAGATTTTATTAAAGATATCGTTATCTACGTTTTTTATATCTAACATCTGATTACAGTATGTTAGCCTTCTTATTTCATGATTATTTGTTAATTTTTGTACTGGCATCAATTTGTAAGGATGATATCCATATTTCTGAAGAACTCTTTGAATCTTAGATCTAAAGCATTGAAAGTGTCTACTAGCATCTACGGTTGATAAATATGGTTTTTCTACAAAAATCAAAGCATAAATTATAATTCTTATAAGGCTCTTAAATATAAAATAACTTTTTACCTTGAAAATATAATAAAATGTGTAGTTCTTCATCCGCGTTAGCTATAACTGTTCGTTTTTTTCTTTGTAGATTTTTGTGGTTTCTCATACTCCTTTCAGTGTAATAAATAGTGGACCTAGCAGGAACTCTCATTTCGGGATGAATACGGTGATATTCAGCTTGCGCTCGAGCAACATTATTGTTGTTTTTGTAAAACAACCTCATAATTTCAAACTTTTCTTCTTCGGTATAACCCATATTCAAAAGAAATAGCAGAAACATTGACAGTGACAGCCCAACAAATAACATTATTTATTTTATTGTTACCGATAAACAATAGCAACGGGGATTCGGGTAAACAGTTGTTTTATTTTTTAATTTTTTAAAGATAAATATTGGGAAAATGGCTAAACCAAATATTAACATATTATATATTTTTGAAATCAGAAAAAAAATGTCTTTTATGTAATGTAAAAATATACAAGGGGTTCCATTTAAAAAAAATGAACTGTGTATTTTTTATTAACTTTGCGATACCCCTGTATTATATTTTATAACATTTCCTGGCGATTTAAGGTAAACCCTACAACTTTTATATAAAACTTTTTTTTCCACCTCGTATAATAACCGAGCTAGGCTTTGTCTTAATATAAAAGACAACCCGGTACATTTGAATACTCCCCCTTTTCATTGTAATTTTTACTTTTTATAATTCAAGAAACGCATTTAAATATTTAATTTCTTAAGGTTAATGTAGTAAATTGTCAATTACTGATGAAATCAATTTTTAAAAAAATTGCTAGTGGCGTAACATACTTGGTCCTTTTTTGCCTCAAATCTGCGAGGCGATAACATATTTTTTTATAAGAAGTTAGATTCTCCATTTAATTTGGCAAAAAAAGTTACTCTTGCAAAATGATGATTTAAGGCACTACACACTTTTGGTATTCACGTTTAAATAAATAAATATACAAGTAACTGTAATCTATTCATTATTGTACTGAAATACAGGGTGTCCATTTATAAACTGACACATTTTAACTGCTTATAAGTCGAGAACAAAAAATGACAACAATGTGCGGTTTTCACAAGTCTCAAAATTTACCTGAAATAGGAGGAAAAAAATTGATGATTTTCAAAGGCCGATTTCTCAAAAATTTTAAATGTAACACCCTGTACTTTTTAATTTCACATGAAAGCCTGTTAAATCCCCTTTCCGAAAATGTATAAATTGTCTTAAATTCATAATTTTTTTTTACAGAGCCAATTTTAGTAAATGACACCTTTTTGAAAATTTTCCTAGAATACATATTCGGTGATTGATGAACATTTTCTGGCAATTGCCTATGTATCGCTTTAGCATGATCGTAATTAAATAATTTGCGCTATTGCCATGTCTATAAAAAGTATTTATTCTATGTATTAAATTACAACTATTTACAACATTTTTAACAACAAACAATTGAAGAAATTAATTTTAATTTATAACTAAATTAGCTGCTGAATATGACCCCTATTTTGCTCGGAACATAAATGTAGACGGATAAATAAGTTGCAGAAGGCGTTTTCTAGCATTCGCGGTGTAATTTGGTTGAAAACGTTTACTATGTTGTTGCGCAGTTCATCCAAATTTCTTGAAGTTGGATTTTGCTACAATTCAACCCCAAGAAATTTGGATGAAGATGAAGGATTGACGGTCTTTTACATATCCCCATATACAAAAATCTGGAATAGTTCGATCGGGAGAATAAGGTGCCCAATCGATTGGACCTGCTCGCCCTATCCATCTGTTTCCAAAAGTAATATCTAAGGAATCGCTTGCGACCCTGGAGAAGTGTGGTGGTGCACCGTCTTGCTGGAAGTAGACCGTGTCTAAAATTCCATCCTGCTGAAGTTGAGGATAAAAAAATGTTTCCAACATATCGGTGTAATTGTTTCCATTCACTGTTGCTTCTTGAAAAAAAAATGACCCATAAATTTTAGATTTCGATACTGCACACCAAACGTTCAGCTTAGGAGAATCTCTTTCAAATTTGTTATAAACTCGAGGATTTTCATCTCCCCAAATTCGGCAGTTATGCTTATTTACTCGACCACTGATGTGAAATGTTGCCTCATCAGACATTATTAAATTGGTATCCGGCTCATTTCTAAAAAGATCTAGTAGTGTTTCGCACATTAAATATCTTTTTTCAAGGGCGCGATTTTCTATTTTTTGGAAAGTTTGAATTTTGTAGGGTTTAAACTTAATTATTTTTAGAATTTTATGTACTTTACTTTTTGACATATTTGTCAATTGAGCTATTTTCCTAATAGATATTTGGTTATTGTTTAAGGTCAACACTTCTTTTACCAGCAAAATATCATCCAACAGATTATCTTGTGCATTTAGGTTTGTTCTAACTTTTCTTTTAACTGTTCCCTCCTGGGAAAATTGGCGTACCCAATGAAGTATAGAATTGCGTGAAGGTGGAGCCCTTTCAAAAATCAGCCTAAATCTTCTTCTCATCTGCGTAACTGATTTGCGTTCACAAAATAATAACACGTAACGTGCCTTTTCCCGGGTGGTAAACATATTTAAACCTTTCAAAATGTTTTAAAAAATGCAAAATATAGAAATCAAATTATTGGGACTGCCTAACGAATGACGTTAAAAAGATTTGACAGTAGTTGAAGCCCACAAAACAAATTGTGCAACTCACAGCCTCCTTGACAAGCTACAATTGTTATTGTTGTCATTTGATACCGAGAATGTTATTAAATTAAAAAGGTATTTATTGTAGGAAAATTTTCAAAAAGGTGTCATTTACTAAAATTCGCTCTGTAAAAAAAATAATGAATTTAAGACAATTTATACATTTTCGGAAAGGGGATTTAACAGGCTTTCATGTGAAGTTAAAAAGTACAGGGTGCTACATTTAAAATTTTTGAGAAATCGGCCTTTGAAAATCATCAATTTTTTTCCTCCTATTTCAGGTAAATTTTGAAACTTGGCAACACTGTCATAAAAACTTTAAAAATATTGATGAAGTTCTGTGAAAACCGCACATTGTTGTCATTTTCCGTTCTCGACTTATAAGCAGTTAAAATGTGTCAGGTTATAGATGGAAACCCTGTATTGTTCCAGACAACAAATAATATTCACTGGTAAATTAACTTAATTGATCTTATTATTTTTAAAACTTTAATAAACTTTGTGAAACATTTTACAGATATCTTAATACCTATTTTAACCATAACAAAAAAAAATAATTGAAAAAAATCAAACATCTATACCAACAGCTTCACCAACACTCTTAAACCCATCTTTTTCCACCAGCTCGGCCAATTCTTTTTTTATTTTTGCTACCAAGGGCGGACCACCGTAAATTAAGGCCGAATAAATTTGAACCAAACTGGCTCCCGCCCTAATTTTTTCATAAGCATCTTTACCAGTTGAAACACCACCCACACCTTCAAAAACAAAAATCTAATATACAGTAACGTTTTATCTCAAGAGCTTCTTACCAATTATAAAGGCCCCATTAGTCAGTTTGCTCATTTCTTTAATCATTTGCGTGGACGTGTCTTTTAACGGGGCCCCACTGAGACCTCCTGATTCGTTTTTATGGATGCTTTTTAACGATGGTCTTTCTATGGTTGTATTACAAACTATAAGACCATCTACCTAAAAGAACATGCATCTTTTTAATATGAAAACAGAGGTAATTTTTATATGTACTTGGCAATCTTTTCGTTTAATTATCTCAGCGATATCCTTTTTCTCCTCAAAGCTCAAGTCGGGAGCTAATTTCAGAAAAAGAGGCGGTTTTGGCTGTACTTGTAATGAATTTTTGGCAGCGACAACTGCCTGAAGTAATTGTCTTAAGTTTTCCTTGTTTTGTAATGCTCGCAAATTCGGGGTGTTTGGGCTACAACATTTTAAAAATAACCAATTTCAAGCAAATTTTTAAGGCCATTACCTGCTAACATTAACCACTAAATAGTCAGAGACTTCACCAAAGATTTTAATGCCCTCCACATAATCTTTAACAGCATCTTCTGAGGTCTTATTTTTGCCTAAATTTACTCCTATGATGGGGACGTCTGGATTATTACGGGCTTTTTGTACCCGCTCTAAAACAGTAGCATGCCCTTCACTGTTAAAGCCATATCTACAACATTATTAATGGATTTTAGTATGAGGAACTAAAAGAAACACAATTCTCACTCCATTTTTCTTTAAAATGTTAAAAAAAGTTTAACCCTAATTTTTTTAATTAAATTAAATCTTGTTTATCACTTGAAATTTATATTAGGTGCTTGTTTTGAAGGTTAGAGGTTGATATTCTGTTTTTCCAAGGCTTTTGGCCATGTAAATGATTGAAAAAACTACTATTAGTTCTAAAGTCTTGGTATTACAATTTTTAGAATGGATAAGTGAGATTACTGGTAAAAGGCAAGTTGTTCGAATTAATAGGCAACTTTCCCATGAACTAAATGTTGTTTCCTGCATACCCCAATATCTGTGCCCTCGATTCCAAAGGACTTCTCTTTGAGTTTTCAAGTTTATTAGCATAGTTCATAATACAAAAGGTGCAATCAATCTGCAAAAACAAGTTTGATATGGTGCAATAAAAATGGATAACTCAAAAAATTCATCCATTATCCCAAAGATGCTGGTCATACTCTTTTATAAAAGGTAAAAACAAAATCTACGCATCCCAAAAACATTTAATAAAATGACAAAGGTTACATGTTTCGCTCGACTAGAGCATCAGATCTAAATAATAATTAAGATGATGTAACCCGAAAAAAGGAAAATTCAACAAAAACTTACCATAACGCACACAAAACAACTAACATATAAATAAACAAAGCTTACAATAAAGTGGCACTATCTATGTACAAAGAACTCAACTAAACAATCAAATCACCTTATACATTTCAGAAATCTAACCATCATTTGATGAGTCTAGAACTAAAAAAAAAATGGATAAGTTTAAACATAGAGAAGTGACTTCTCTATGTTCTCGCTACGTGAGGGTTAATAGATTTTATCATTTCAGAGATCCTATAATTTTGAATTATATTATTCTTAAAACTGTTAAGGAAACAAGAGATCTAGGTGTAATTTTTTGCACTAAGTTTTTATTCCTGTCACAAGAAAGGCGTTTAAAATGCTTGTTTTGTTAAAAGAATACAATAATACTTTAATAGTAAAAATATATCATATAAGAAATTTGTCCTGTTCTATTGTCTGACAGCACCTAGAGTATATATTTATTATGTTGATACTATGCAACTGGAGGGAGCTCCACATAAATCTCTTACTTATTATATTTTAGTTATACCAGTTAAGAATATAGATTACTCTGATCTTAAAGCCAGCTTTAATGGTGAAGTTTAGAAGATGCAAATTAACTGACTTAAAATTTGTATGAAATTTAATCAATTATAGAATCACTTCACTTACACAAATTTAGAATTCCTAGTTCAAATAGAACACATTGTACAGATTTAATTGAAGTTCAACAAACTAGTTATAATCATTAATATTTATCTTATTATAAGAGGTTAAACAATATTTTACTAAACTGAGCAAATAATTATTCTCATGTAGTAGAATTTTAGTAGATCTTGTATACTGTTAAATGTGCATCCCCCATAAATAAAGAGAAAAAAATGTATTTTTCAAAAATATTGGAAAATGAAATATTTCAAGTAGAATATTCTCATTCCTAGAAGTATCTAACATTTAAGTCAATAACAGTACAATTATTGATTCCTAACTTACCTGTTTATAATTGCCATATCTTCTGGAAGTCTAAAAACTCTTGGTTTTTCATTTCCAGGTTGTGGCAATGGCGTAACTGAACCAATTTCAACGAATCCGAAACCCATGTCTCTTAGGCCTATTATTGCACTGCCGTCTTTATCAAAACCTGCTGCAATACCTATCGGGTTTGAAAATTCTTTTCCAAAGAAGGATATTTTCTAAAAGAGATGATTTATTACAGTAATTAGCTTAGACCCTGAATACAAATTTTACATTCAAATTTAAAAAATAGGTCCTAAACAGAACACTTATACATAGAGAGGAACTTTGGTTAAAATAGTTAAAAAATTAAATGTAAAATATCGCACAAATGCTTGTGTATAAGTTTATTTACTATTTCAAATTTCTATGTCGTCGCCTTAATCAGAAAAACCCGTAAGTCCACTTTTTGGGTAAATGGACTTTTGGTAATCCCGTAACCACAAAAAAATGTCCTAAAAGATAAATGCAATAATATCTTTCCACATAAATCCATGCTTATTAGAAACCGAAACGTAAACATATTCGCGTGCTGTCCGTTCACCAGTCATATTAGCAATAATTTTATGATTTCTTATAGTTTACAAGTTGAAAGTGCAAAAATATGAAGGGTAAGTAATTAAGCGACTAGCCTGTCTATTCAAAAAATACTTTCTTTAATTTAATTTATGATAATTTGCTATTTTAAGTCGATACTAGAGTTGCTGGTTTTTCGTTGTGGGAAAAAAATTTCTTTAGGGAGTTACGTGTTTTTCATAGTAGTGATTATAAGTGGGTAAATATAAATAATTTGTTCATGATTGTTTAATGATGCTTTTTACACATGGCAGAGGTGTCTTTGTCATTTTTCTTGATGCTAAAATTAACGCAATTCTACAGCACTAAAATTATTTTTTTTGCAGAAGGATAGTTTAAAATGGGTTTATTTTCAGTAGGACACAAAAAAAAATTATGACCATGTTAGAGAAGACACCAAAATCATCCAATATTCCTGCTCAAAGTCAGAGAGAGTTAGGCTACACTAACAACAATGATGGGTTACTCCTCTTAGATATTCCTGAAGCTACCAATCAAATATTTGAACTAGGAGCAAATCAATTTGAAAGTACCAAGAATATTATATTAGACAGCAGTAGCTTAAGCCATAACGCTAATTCTCAATTTAATAATCCTATTTTTTCTGAGGTAACCAACGAGGAAAATTACGAAGTGTTTTTTTCAGTTACCAATTTATCACTTAAGTAAAAAGTTAAAACTTATAGTCCACAATTTTACATTTTTTGATTTAAAAACCAACGACGGTTATTGCTATATCTGGCACGAATCTGCGGGCGATGTTAGTACAAATGACTATGCTTCTATCATCTGTCAATCCATAATTGATCATGCAGAACCTAATTTAAAAAATGAACAAAAGCTTATAATTTACAACCGTCGCTGTTGTACATCTCACAATAGAAATGATATTTTAGCGAATGATCTATTTAATCTTGCTAATTGAACAATCATCCAACTAATCTAGGTAGACTTGGAAAATTGTAACAACATGAGGGGTACGGTGTACAATGTGATTATGTTTCTGAATCTTTAACAGCTGAATCCCTTAACACTTATTATCAGGGTATCTCCTTGTATCTCTCTCAGAGTTTGTCCTAGTGTATGTCGATCTAGTCTCTTATCTTACTAGCATTCAAGTCCCTGACACATTTTTCCTTGGACCTACATATCTTAATGAGATTGAAGCTGTCCTGCGTGAAAGAAACAGTAAGAATTCTGGTAGATGGGGTGGAGTTTCGGTGAGAGTACTTGCTGCATTTGAAGCAAGAAATATTGAAGTAATCAATATTTTTTTCATTTGGATCTTTTCCTTATTCTCTTAAAGAGGCTTTGGTGATTCCATTGTACAAGGGAGGTGACCACAACACCTTTGAGCGTTTTCAGTTTGGTTTTTGGGAAAGAGTAGACACGGGCGATGCTATTTTCAACCTTTTGGAGAGCCTCTACTTGGGGTTGAATTCTGGTGGATGTGCAGCAGCGGTTTTCTGTGACTTATCCAAGGCCTTTGATTGTGCGAGTCACAAAATTCTGCAGCGGAAACTCGAGATCTATGGTTTCAGGGGAGTTGCTCTTAACTGGTTTCAGTCCTATCTTTTGGGTAGAACTCAGAGAGTGCTCTTTAATGACAGTAAGTCTGGTAGGCTACTCACTGCTGCTGGTGTTCCCCAGGGCTCTGTCATCGGCCCCATTTTGTTCTTGTTATATGTCAATGATCTGTGTTTGGTCCCTGTTTCTGGAAAGTTTACACTTTTTGCCGACGATACCACTATACTTTGACATGATACCGATTCTGAAAAAATGATAGTTGCCATTGACATGAATCTGACTCTCGTTAAGCTGTGGCGTGATGCTAACAAGTTAGCTTTTAACATCTCTAAAACTAATATTCTATCCTTTAGGTGTGATCTAGAGGCAGTTACTTTGGATAATAATTCAATCAGTCCGCAAGAAAATTTTTGGGTGTGACGTTCGATAAGCTTTTAAAATTTGAAGACCACATCTCTTACTTGCAAAAAAAATTATCATCTAACTGTAATGCTATTAGAGTAATTGCTAGTTCCCTTAACATCGTTGTAGCCAAAAATGCTTACCATGCTCTCATTGAATCCCGTATTAAGTACGGAATTATCTTCTAGGGAGTTTGTTCCCAGTATTTGTTTAATTCTCCATCTGTTTACAATCTTTGTAACACATCTTCTCTGTTTCTTCCAATTTCAAGAACTGAGAGAGTAAGGGCCTCGTTTGTATACGGCGGCAGAAAGATTTTTAATCATTGACCTCCTAATTTGAAGAATACTGAATGTGACTTTAAATTTAGGAAAAAATTAAAGACAAAGTGAAGCTTTTTACTCATTGGATGAAGTTTATGCCAGACACTATGAGTCATATTGTTTTGTTTTATAATATGTTATTTTTATTATTGTTATTCACTGACTAGTTTAGATACAGGTACTTTATAACTTTTAAAACCTTTACCTGTAATGTTTCTTTATTTTGTTTTATACATATTTCCACTATTTTCTGTTTGTTACAGCTTTGTTAACAACTTTTAGGTTTATAACAATAGAGCGATTTTTTAATATAACTTTAAATATAAATATTGAGCAAAATGGGATGTTTTGATATTTCGTGTGCTCCACTAAAAACAATTTTTAATCTGTGTCTAATGACGAATACATTTCCTGCAATGCTGAAGTATGCAACAGTAACTCCAATATTTAAATCGGGAGATACATGTTTGGTTAACAATTATCGACCAATTAGTGTTCTCATTTCTCTTGCAAACATTTTTGAAAACATTCTATACCAAGATATCTTAAACACCTTTATAAATAAATTTGCGCTACAGCAGCACGGTTTCTTGCCAGAAGTCTCGACTGTCACCAATCTTGACCTTCTGACAGAGGCAACAGAGCTATTGACAATAAGGAGTAGTTAGATGTGATCATGACGGACTGTGAAAAGCTTTTGATAAGTTTGATCACGGTCTGCTGATCACTAAACTGGGAAAATTCGGTTTTTCTCTGTCCGCATGTAAATTTATAGCTTTCTATCTAAAGAAAAGAATTCAACGGGTTAAGATGGGTAGAGAATTATCTGTGCAGTACATGGCAGTGTCTGGAGTGCCACAGGGCAGTAAGCTTGGTCCATTACTGTTTGTGATTTTTATTAATGACTTGCCAGATTCTGTAGAATGTTCTGAGTGTGTCATATTTGCAGATGACTTTAAGGTATTTAAACATATATCATCTATTAAATATTGTGATGAGTTGCAGAGTGATTTAGACACAGTGAGATTGATTTAGACTGAGTGGTTTAAGGTCAATAGGATGTCATTAAATGTAAAGCAGGAAAAATGAATGTAGGGACCTTGGTGTGTACATGCAGTCAAACTTTAAGTTTAACCAGCACTATGAAACTATTGTCAATAAAGCATATAAAGTTCTTGGTTTTGTAATTAGAAACACTAAAAACTTTAAACAAATAAAATCAATCATAATGTTATACAATACATTGGTTAGACCCCATTTACAATATGCCTCTGTTATTTGGTCACCACAGTCATTGGTGCATATTGATATGATTGAAAAAGTGCAAAAGAGGTTTTTAAGGTATCTATACTTAAGAACTCATAATAGCTATCCCTATATGATTTCTTATGAAAGTATGCTGACTGAATTTAGTATGGTTAGATTAAGTATTAGACGTAGTTTAAATGATGTACTATTTATATATAATATTGTCAACAATTTAAAGTATAAAAAATTTTCCTTAATTAACAACATAACTTTTGTGGTTCCTAAAATAAACTTAAGAATAAGAAATAAAAAGCTGTTCCAATGTTTAACTCCAAGTAGTTCACCTATAAATCGAATGATGTACCAAAGTAATGAATATATACAAAAATGTGATATAGATTTCTTTAATAGTTCTGTAGGACAAATTAGATCTGTGATTTTAGGTGGTTCAAAGTATAAGTAGTGCACATATTTGTTTTAGAACCTGCTATATGTATTTGTATGTTTTTTGTATTTTTTTATATATTGTTAATTTGTTTAATTAGTATATTTTAGTTGTATTCTTTCTTTTTCTCGCCTTTACTGGCTTAGTAAGCACTCTTAACATGTAATTACATTTCCAATGTGTTTGTGAGAGTATAATAATAAATAAATAAAAATTTTCTAGAAAAAGGTCACACACAAATGGAGGCAGACTTAAGACACTCCTCTATACAAATATAAATGTGCCTGCAAATTATGTTAGCATTTGTATGAAACCATGACAAAAGCCCAAACCCTACCAAGTCTACTACTTAGACTATAGTTTTTTAAAGATTTTCGTAAAATTCAGTTTATGACTTATTTGCACCTGGGTAAAAAGGTAGGTGACCTTTTGGTAACAGAAATTGGTATTACGATTGGCATTATGATACACCACCGATGGAACTGCTTTTTATAAACTAAAACGAAACTTATTGATACAGCTTGCCCAGTAAGCAGTCTCCCTAATCTATAGGATTCACCCCTACCAATAAAAAAAATACCTTTACTTGCAATCTCTTAAAAAGTGTCTTAAAAGTGATTATCATACATTTTACAACAATTTTCATTATAGATAAAAAGGATCTATAATGAAACTGAACAAAACTAATCTGAACAAAATTTAACTTGAATTTTCTTAATTTGTATGTTTATGTTTATATTGTATGCATTTGAATTTCCATGTAACAAATTTTGTGAAAAGCTTAAAATAAACAGATTAAAAGTTTCATGTTTTTTTGTAACTTTACCAAGTAAAAGGAAAACACGTATGTCCAATTTAATTTCAGAAAAATTTTGGACAAACATGTAAAATAAAGCAAAAACGTTTTTCACTAAATCAAATTTATAAGCAAAATAAGTGAATCAAAAACCAATTTGTAAAGATATGTTTTTCTTCATTTGCAAAGCACTTTAGTTCTTATAGTATTTTTTAAACCTCCTGTAAAATGACACTTAAAGGACTTATGGTCTTTTATGATTAAGGCGACCATGTGTTAAAATAAAACAGAAATGAAAAAATATTATATAAGTTATAAAAACTAACAATTAACATTAATGACTCGAAATTCTATTAGGGTGTATAAGGGACTAACAATTAATAATCTTTTGAAATCTGTAAGGGATATTTTTTCTATAGGTCTACTGACAGTTCAATAAAAACCACTTTGCTTACAAAAATAGTAATTGTTAGGGAACTTCCTTCTAAATTTTGAAAGAGCTTTTTATTAAAGTTTTGTTCAAATTAATGATGCTTATTATGGAAAATTAAACAGGTTTAAGTAAGAATTACCAAGATTTCTGGATCTGTAAACTGGCTTTTTGGCAGAAGCCTATGTTTACTAGTAAAAACTGCTAATTTGTGAGCCTGCTCTGGATCAAGTAAATGGACCAAAGGCATCAAATAGTCCTTATAAAAGTGCTCATCTCCTTTTGCCAGGGAAATTCCTGAATACATCACAGTTGCTCCTACACATAATTTTACCAGGGACTTCAATTTTTGCTGTAAAATTTCATTAATAGTAGCTGCTATGGCTGGTAAAGGAAGCTTACCCTTGATGTTAACCCCATTTTAATAGGCACGGCAGAGGGATGAATAAACTTTTATATAGATTAGAATTCAAAGTTTGTTTAAGATAATTTTATCTTAACCTTACTTTTTTTTTTGGTTATCATGTTGTTGAGTTGTTTATGTTTATGTTTGGAAATTTGTAAACACTGCTGTTCATTTCTTTAATTTTATAAATACATGGATATTTCTTATTAATTTGATAAAATGAGTCATGGTTTAGTGCCCAGCAAAAGTACAGTTTACATTTCTAATTTACCTTTTGATTTAAAAAATAATGATTTGCATAAAGTTTTTGAAAAACATGGGAAGATTGTTAAGTAAGTACAATGGATAAATGCCACTTGCTAATCTATAAAGCTAGCTAATTCATAGACTACCTCTAAAAGGGGCAAATAGTATAGGTAGAAAATCACAATTATTTCCAAAATTTACTACAAAAACTACTACAAATGTCACCAGACAACCATCATATTATTTATTTAATTATATATTCAATTCAATGGTAACACCATTTTTACAATGCAAGTGCTTGAAGGCACAGGAAAATCACAATTATTACATACATCTTTGCATCCGGATAATTGGAATATGGAACCCATATTCAGATACAAAACCATCTATAAATCAAGGAAAGGTGTAGATAGAGTTAATTAATTAAAGCCCCTATGAAATAATATTCTTTAACTGCCCCTTAAAAGATGTAATCCTAGAGTCAAAAAAGCTTATCTGTCCTGACAGACCATTAGCACTTCGAGGCATTCGTGTAATTGGCTCATTAATATCATAATTGGTACAGTGGAATGGGACTGAAAATATTTCTGATTGTCTATTCAATCTGGAAGGCACCCTAAGTTTAAAAAGAGACAATAACTCGGGACAATCTATAGTAGCATTTAAAACCTTATGCATAAAACATAAGTCGAGTAATGTTCTTCGTGACTCTAATGTGAGTAAGTTCAGGTTATCCCTGACCCACTGATAGTAATACTCCTGTCTCTTGTAACCACATCTAAAAGCAGCTACTCTTAAAAATTTATTTTGAGTTTTTTCAATCTGCTCAATGTAGCAGTTATATGACGGGGACCACACAATTGAGCCATACTCCAGGATGGGTCTAACTAGAGAGCAATAAAGTAATCTAAAAGTAAACAAAGGCAAATCAGTTGTAGACCGTTGGATAAAACCCAGCATTTTCATTTATTTGGGGGCATTAAAATTTAAGACACTCAATAAATTCAGGACATCAGTCCAACCATTAATTAATTTCTACCAACAATTTTACTGGTTTCTACATGATGCTGTTGAAGGGGTTTCCAACAAAATACACCTCTGGCCATAAGTCAACTCAGAAATATCCAAATGCAACTTACAAGAGTAATATAACAAAAAACTTACTTTGCTCCTTCTCAATATCTTAAATGTGAATATCATAATTGGGAGAATACACTATACAGCAATATTCTAAACAAGATTCATAATTTCAGGAGAAAAATCTTTGCTGTTATGCTGCATAAAGCCCAGCTGTTTAGGATTTATTATAAATTGCATTAATATTTTTTTGAATATTTAGTTTCTGATCAAACATTACACCCAAATCTTTAGCTTCATTTGATCCAGTCAGAGTTGAATTATCAACATTATATGGAAATTGAAGCATTTTATTACCTTGGGAGAAGGTCACTACAGAACACTTAGAGAAATTTGAAAGAAACCCATTTACAGGTCTTTCTGCAGCTAAATAACGTTCTCAGTACATTTTATGTGCCTAAAAACCTTTAAATCATCTTTAAAAATTAGATGGCTAGAGGAAAAACCATGGCCAACATCATTGATGAAGATCTTAAAGAGTATTGGACCGCACTGTTGATCCTTGGGGCATCCCTGAGAGAGTTCTGAATTCTTTGGACAAAAAGTCACCGCCAATTAAAAAAAATTTTCAATCAATTTCAGTGCAGGCCCTCTAATTCCCAAATATTTTGGGAAATGACTAATGACTCACTTTATGGAAAGCTTGCTTAGTATTTATATTGACTAAAGATATATAAAAAGGACCAAAAAAAATTAAGTTTCATACATATATCCCTGTTTCTTTCACATATCACAGAAGGAGGGTGGATAAAATGAGTCGCTGACATTGTCCCAACCTTTCCAGAAAAACATACTTTCGAGAAGATCCAGAAAGACATAAAAAAATCAGGGGAAGCTATATAAAAGTTTTTCAAAGTTTCATATATATATATACCACTGTCAGTATAGCTATAGTCAATATAAATACTGTCCACTTGAAAGCCAGATTTTATAGATAATGACAAATACTTAGCTTGATATTCCAACAAGAGCTATGCAGATACCGGTTCATCAGGGATTTCTACATTATTGTAGTTTTTTACATTATCTCTATTGCCTGATATTAAAATAGGATAAATGTAGGTATTCTTCCAAAATGAGGAAAACACTCCTGATTTCAATAACATACTATATAGAAGAAAAATAGGTTTACATAAAGAACAAAAATAATACTTTAATAAGTCTAGAGGAATTGAATCAGGCTCAAATGAAGTTTTTGGTCAGAGATGAAAAGGAGCAGAAAAGATATTAGTTAAACCCACTGAAAAAGTGTTAATGTACAAGGGGTCAGAAATATCAGCATTGTTTATAGTGGCGATGTCGAAGCACGAGAGTAAACAAATTCATAGAACATAGTAAAAAGGTCAGCACTATGCCATTATAAATAGACCCACTTTTGCATATTATAAATAGATACCTGTAGTCTTATAGGAATATTTAATGTATAATAACATATATCAGGAATATCCTGTAAAAACTTAAAGCAACCTTAAACTTTCTACTAAAATATGTTTATTTTTGAGAAAATTTGTCAATAAATCTAGAGTTTGACAGTAAAAAGAAATTATAATGTTGAAAATCCCCTTAAAAAAATATAACTTTAACACTTTTATGTTATGTTATATTATGTATGTATTTTAGGGTCACAGTAGTGAAGGATCGCCATAGCAGAAAAAGCAAGGGCGTTGCATTTATTTTGTTTTTAAAACCGGAGGATGCATCCATTTGTGTAGCAGAAACGAATCTAAAAGAGGTTAATACTTTAAAGCAATACTTAATCCAAAATAATGGTAGTATAAACTTATTTATTAAATTTTAAAAAAAATATACAGTTTTATTAATACAAAGCAATTTGTTGTTACTATTGGCGCCAAGAGCCAGAATATATTTTCACCAAGTAACCATAAGGCTTGAATTATTTAAGAAAAATAATGATAAAATAATAAATATCCTATAAAATAGTGCTTAATATGTTTCATATTAATGTATTATTTATTTATTATCAACATTTTACAAACACCTGCGGTTACTTAAATTTTACATGTAAGGGATAACGACTAACTAAAATCTACAAAATAACATAACACCTATAAATTATACAAGCCATAACCAATTTAGAGAATTGTTTTTTAACAGGTAACAGTTTAATAGCCAAACCCTGTTGCAATGTTAAAGTATTGCATGTTTTTAACATAAAGGCAGAACAACTGCAAAAGTTAACATAAAAACCTTCCTGCATTTTTAACCTTATTGTTCTTCGTATCCTTGGCCAGATTGATATTAGGAACTCTTTATATTTATCAGTTTTATTAGATAGCAGTCATTATATCTAATATTATAATTAATATAGTAATTACCCAAATAACTCCGCCTAATTTATTCTTCTTTGAACAAGTGTTTGAAACTTAAAACTAGTTAACATTGTATTATAAGATCTTAAGTAGGGGTAGACTTTATTTTCTCTTAAATATAAATACCACAGCATATTCAACATGTGGTCTTACTAAAGAGTTATACAGAGTTAGTTTTAATTATATCACATTTTACAAAAAAAATTTGATTTCTTCATAATAAATCCCAGTTTGCTATATGCCTTATTAACATATCAGTAATGTGTAAGTTGACCTTAAAATCAGATTGTTGATGTACTCCAAGATCCTTAACACTTTCATTACATTTAAGAATCTCACCATTGGAGCTATAATCATAAAAAAAAACAGGAAATATGTGAAGGTCATTTGTCAACATTTAGTGATTTTTTTGACAAGAATACTGTTGAGAAACACTGCAGGTTCTGCTGCAATTTTATACCATCATGTTTTTTAACGATAATATTAAAGCTCTTGATTTGCAAAAAAAACCTTTTTGAATGATTAATGACATTAGGCAAATTACGAATGAAATTTTATATTTTTTTCTAGATGTTTGGTAGGACCCTAAAAGCAAGCATAGCAAAAGATAATGGGCGATATGCAGAATTTATAAGACGAAAGGTAAAAATTTCATAGATTATTAAGTATTAGCTATTTGATTTAAGAATTACTAAAATATACAATTTTTATTTATGCCATGCAGTCCATATCTCAGCACAAAAAACTAAACTCTGGATATGTCCAGTAGTACATTATATTTTCTATTGGAGTCTTCAGTCTCATCCTAAAAATAATATGCTTGGAAACACTTCACAAAGCTTACATCAGGAAATAGTAATAATACATATGATTTTTATACAAAATTAATTCTAAATGCTTTCTTATAACCAGACTATTAACGGAATTTTTGATGTCAGTAAATTTTTATACTAAATGTTGATCTCCCAACTTCATGAGAAGGTTGTCGTCAAATCGAGGAATATTTTGTTGGATCAGATTGACTTGAAGTTTTGTGTTTATACTTTTCTGTACTCTACTCGCATTTTACAGATTTTATTTTCCTAATATAGTTCTTAAATAATTTTGGAATCTTCCATAATTTTAGGTAAATTTATAATAAGTAGATGGATATATAGCACAACTATAGACTCTGTATATGTATTGTTTTTATACGCGAGGCTTTGTCTATTAGGATGTTTTTTCTTCACATAATAAAGCATAGTTCGCCTCTTGGCTTAGTAATCACTTTTATTTCAGGAATATCCAGATAAAACTAGATGTTATGAGTGTGGCGATTACGGCCATCTAAGCTACAAATGTTCGCGTAATCTATTAGGTGAAAGAGATCCTCCTCCTAAAAAAGTGAGAAAGAGAAACAAAAAAGTCCATGAACTAACTGAAGTAAGCAAAATTGTTAATAATTTTACAATTTTATTTATAGCGGTTTTATAATTAATTGTAGGAAGAGAAACAGTATTTTGCTAGTTCCGATGAGGAAGATGGAAAGCTTCCGCCTGACGAAGAAAGTTTGAGTGCAGCAATTAAAATAGAGGTAAAGTTTTATTTTTTATTTAAATATTTTTTTCTTAATAGTTTGTTTTAGCAAGAAAAACATGAACTTGAAGAGTACCGATTAAAAGTTGCCACTGGTTCTTATGAGACAAGTGATGAATTACCCAAGAAAAGAATCAAGAAAAGCACATACTTTAGCGATGAAGAGGAGAGTGATTAAATTAGTTAAAACAACTTAAATTAACTTTATTGACATTCTCAAATTTGTATAAAAATATAATTTTAATATATCTACATTATGTACATATCACAAATTATTCATGCATTTTTAACCGTCCCTTAAAACATAGTTTTCCTTATTATATTTTTTTCAATTTTATTTTTTAAATCTTGCTTGACCTTGCCGTACTTCATGAACCGTTGAGTTTCACTTGAACTGGAGTAGGTGTGGTCCTTTTTATAGTTGTGTTCGGCCTTTAAAGCCTTTTGTCTGCTTGGATCCAGGTATTTTTTCACCGCCATATCGTTATAAAACAGATCTTCGTGAGATTTCTTTTTGATCTGCATTTGTTCCTCGTGGCTGTGGTTTTTCACGTGTTTTCTCAGACTACTCGGGTCGGTGTATTTTTTGAAACAGCCGAGCACTTGACAGGCATACGGTTTCTGGAAATGAAACATCACTGAGTTAGAGTTATGATTTATTAAATAAAGACAGTTTCTTTAACTATAGTTTTAGATTTTGATATAGGAAGATAGTATGTTTAAATGAATACATCTTTTTCCCTATATTGTAAGTTTGACACTTGAAATTAGAACTGTAATCAGAGATCACAAAAAAATATTAAAATTTTTTAGTTCTAAAAAAGAATGGCAATAAATAATAGAACACACAAGCAAAATAATGTCTTTTCGTAATAGCCTTAATTAATTTGTAATAATTTTATACAAATAATTGGAATTATTAAGTACCATAAATGGTGTTTATATAATTTGAATTATTGCGTCTTTTTTCTAAATTCCTACAAAATAATAATATATTATTAATCAAAGGAAAATAAGTTAGGAATTGAGTCTTTAAAAATATACTATTAGATTGAGTTTACATCGGCTTGTAATTTTGAAACTTTTCAGTAAGTATATGTTTTGATATAAGTAGTAAAATAAAATGTCAATATACAGGAGCTGTCAATAAGGTCTGCAGCTAAATATCGCCTAAAAGATACGAAGTATAGAAAAAGTGTAGGATTAATAAATCTGATATAAAAAATTCACAGATTGGAGGGACACAAAGTCAATGGTCTCAGATTATATATTTTTTTTAACAAACATAATCTGAGATCATTGACTTTGTGTCCCTCCAATCTTTGAATTTTTATTATTAAGAGATCTCTTTGAGGAAAATGGACTACTTTCAATTTAAAAATATAATTTTATATATACAGGATGAACTCTTGAAAAGATTGTGAAATATGTATTTTTTTAAATGAAATGAAGTACCATTAGCTGATAACTAACGCATTGAACAGAACTAGTCACTGTCAGATTTGGTAGAATCCTTAATTACAGGACTTCCCATTTCAATTCTGAATACAGTAAATTTATAAAGTATTTTAGTATTCTCTATTTAATTAAAGCGAAAAATTTTTATTCGACTGATTTGAATAAAAAAAAATTCATATATACATTAAAAAAGGAACTTGAAAACAACAAAAAATTAGAAAAATCCAAAATTAGCTCTAGTTGGAACCTTTGGTGTGACACTCAAGTCGCACAAAACAGTTTTATTACTAACTAAAACTCTTTATTTTATTCTTGACACTAAATAAATAAAACTATGAGTTTTAATTTTCTTCCGAAGATACTAACATCGTTAGCAAAAGTGTCGAGAATAAAATAAACAGTTTTGGTTAGTGGTAAAACTGTTTTGTGATTTCAGCTCTGGTTGGTAAATACATAATCCTTGTTTTGTTATAGTGTGGTACACTTCACTACAACAAAACAATAATTAATTTTATAAGATATATTTTATATAATTTTTTTTATTATCATATTTTATTAAGTTTTAATAATACTATAGTTTATACTATAAATACGTTTAATACTATAATATAATAATTATAACTTCTCAAACTCAACTGTACTTACTATGTCAACAAAAGAAAACAGTTTCTCCACTGGTGCTGATGATGGTAATATTTTATTGTATCATTAAAAAAATAGTTTAACTGTAGGATAATGATTAAGCATTTTAAAACCCAGTTTCTTATCTTCAACGTATTGGAGAAGACTCACTGTTAAGTTGGGTTGGGTTGGGTTGAATTAACATTTTTCCTTTTTTGTTCTGTTGCGGTTTGTATGAATACTATATTAGGATTCAAACATGGACATCAGAATACAAAAGATACAACATTAGGTACTATAATTAAAAAGTACCTAATTTTTCTATAATTATAGAATATCGAATCTCGAATACACAAGAGGATTTGAATATATTATATTACACTCAAAAGTATTCTGCATAGGATTCAGCATAACGAGTAATCTACTACCCCGGGCTAGTTACAGTAAATACCTGGTAAAGATTCCTAACAATAATTTATTAATCATACAGTGTCTCTCTCTCAATTTAACAATATTAAATCTGAATTTTTATAACCTATGGTATGATTTTTAGGTCATGAAATTGGTTAATAAAGTATCCCATTAAAAAAATACATGACTTATTACTTTTTTTTTGGTGTGAGTCTTGAGCCTTGTACATGTAAAATTATTTTTAGTTCTACAAATTTGCCTCTCTACCTCTTGATCTTATCTTATCCCTATCTTGATATTGGATAACGTAATTGGAAATACTGCGGTTTTCTCAATTTAATTGATTTTGCCTATGAGTATATTCATGTTTTTATACATATGTTTTTTAGGTATATGCCTATATACCTAAAAAACAGACCAAGCGTGTAATACAAAAATTATTTTGTGATTTATTTTGAAGAACTGCATCTTTTTAGCTTAAAGAATTTTACCTAAAACATCTAAAAGCGCTCATTTTAATTATTCGAATTAATATTTTTTCAAAAACCGCACTGCATGAACTAAAAAAATCAATCGTTTTAAGTTGTTTTCTAAATTTGCATACTATTAATGTTTAACAATAAAACAGTTTCACGTAATATATGAATATTTTTATTTAGAAATTATTATTGTTCTTACCGTATCAAAATGCGTCCTTTGATGTTTCGCCCTATCCGAACTGTTTGAGAAACACTTAGAGCACCCTGTAAATTGGCATAAATACGGTCGCTCGCCAGTGTGACTTCTTTGATGAATTTTCAGGTTTTCTAGGCGGGAAAACGCTTTGTTACAACCCTTAAACTGTGAAAAACAAAATATAAAAAGGATTGCTAAAAAGGATTGATGGATTGCTAATAAGTTTATTAAAGCGATAACTTCCTGTCATAATGCACAAATTTTAGAGTAAACAAAATTCGCCCCAAAAGTTGCTTCAAACTGTTAATTACTCGAATTGATGTTATATATTAAATGTATAGCCTCAAATAGTAAAAATATAAATTCATGAGGAATGATACAATTTCTTAATGAGCCCCATGTATAATAGAACCAGTATATGCAAGAAGGACCTATATAAAAAAAACTCATTGTTAATAAAAGGATTCATATTAAATTCTCAGTCCTCTTAAATCCCCAATAGTCCGTTAACTAAGAGGAGGAAATTAGAGGGCTTAGAACCTCTAACACTGCAAAGGTAGAAAAATTCTGTTGGGTGAAGTTAAATACTTCGGGGCTAAAACTCTAGACTATTAAGCTGGAACCAACATTTGAATAAAACGTTTGGAAACTATCCTTATGTGTATTACGAATGCATGGACAGATATGGGACTTACAACCCAAGATCGTACACTGAAATCAGCAATACATAATATTATAAATTATATGGTATAAACAGTCCTAATTAGTAAGAATAATTATGATAATGAGAAATTCACAAAATTCAATCCAAATATTCATGACAAACTACAATTTTGAAGTTTATTATGCAACAAATTGTTATATACGATTGAAGCAAGAAACGAAAAGCTACGTCGAAACATAGCTGTGCAATGCTGTGCAATGCTTTGGTATATTTAAAAGGGTATTTTGACGTATGATACGATCATGAGTGGAGAATCTAAAAGCTAAATGATCTCTAATTCTAATGGAACATAAGATAAATTATCAAAGACTTCTTGGATGTTTAGTGATATAGATTGAATATTGTTACATTAATCGAAGTCACAAAAATTGTCTGATCAGTGAGCTAAGCAAAAAAATCGGCAAATACCTATCAGCCATGATTCTAGACTGAATCTCCTGAGCGTAGCCGGTGGTCTTACGCTTACGAAGTTTATTTATATGTCATAAAAAATTTGTAAGAACTTCCGCAAATTATTTCCAAGTGATGACAAATATAAACTATGACGTGTGTCATAAAGGGTTTTTACATAATAAAACTCTAAGGTTCGCGAATTCTTGATAATTTATCAATATTTTCTCTTTTTTATCAATATTTAGTTGCTTCAGTTCACTCGAAAAACACACAAGAAACTTAAATGAGCAACAATTGTCGGAATTACTTCGAACACCCTATATATATGTTTGAGAAGAAATAATCTTCTATACATATTCCCTATACACCTACCTAATGAAGCTTTGCTTCAATGCATTTACAAATTGTTTTATAACTCATAAACCTTTAAACACATTTAGTCTAATTAATCCCTGGATCTAAAAACAAACATAAATTTTTTATATCTCCCAGTCGAAACGCGCTCACCAACTTTCTAGTTGTGGCAGGTGGTTTTATATAATAATGTTTATTTAACGTTATATCTACACACATGTGTGCATATAGTCCCGATGGCGTTCCAGAATCCAGACATTTATAATTATTTTCATTATGTTTGTTTAGGCTTAGGTTAACGTTTATTCTGTTGATCGGTGATGACTCTTTAATAAATTTATAAGAAAAAAAGAGACAACCGTTTTAACCGCGGTAACCTGATCCTCTAATTTACTGACAACTTCCGACTGAAAAATAAATTGTCCATATCAGCTTCTGTTTCAAGTATCAAATTATCGAAATAGTAACAAAAAAACATACTTAAAGACATTATAGGAAAGCCATTGGAAACATATGTTTGCATTGTTTAAATGGTATGGAACACATGTTTGCATTTTTAAGCAATATTTATTACTGTTAGTTTGACTAAAAATACAGGGTGAAGCAGCTAAATTAGTAGAACTTCATCAAAAATATTGCTTTATTTATCTGATATTTACGTATTGATATGGGATCCTTTTTAAATAGTATATTCAGTCTAGCATATGGCACTGTCCTATAAAAAATAAGGGACATAAAATACACGTCCAATTTTCACGAAGAACATCAATGAATGTTCCAAATATACGTGAATCCTTAATTAAGGATCACGTTATACCCATTATCAAGAATACCTCTATTTTACTGTTATAAGCTTAAAAAACTTTTGAGGTTCAAAAAACGTTCCTATAAGGATTATTATGAAAGAAATACTTTTTTCTATTCTTCGAAACTATTCTTAAGACTAATAAAAAAATATCATTATCATCAGGAATTTTTCTAGGTACATTAAGGTAAATAAAAATATGAAAATAATTTAATTGGTCCTAAATTATGTACAAAAAGACTGATACAAAGTTCAAAGCTTTAAATTTGGTGGTTCTTATCGATAAAATTACCTCAAACTCAAAAGTTTTTGAGGTACAAGAAGAAGAAGAAAATTAAGAAGAAGGAGAAGAGGAAAAAGCAGAATAATGCTTTCTTGAAAATACTCTCAAAAATAATAAGAATTTCCTAAAACTATCCTAAAAATGTCCCAACCAAACATATTTGAGCTTGAGGTGCTTTTAAACATTGTGATCCAAGACCTCATTTCTTTATAATAAGAGATATCGACTTGCAGATATGTGCAAAATATTTTATGTATTCAGACCACTAAAATATTCTAAGTCTACGCAAAGAATGCTACAACACTAAACATTGTAGGAATATTCCACAAAAGTTTAAACATTAATACTACGCTTGAACGATTTGTACTTTTTAGGCAAAATTAAAACAACAAATACCCCTATAATTAGACATTGGATGAAAATCAAAACTAAAACCACCTTTACATATTCTAACTGAGGCATAATAAGACAATATAGTTTTTTTCTAATAAAACTAAATAAAATATATTAAAAGGAGGTTACGACCTGTTGACCTAAAGCGTGCCTATATCTGCCGCACCTCAGACGGTTTTTTGTTTATTAGTTTTTCCGAAAAAGGTGTGAAATGATTAACGCCTGTTTAAAATGTATATTGAGTCTTGCGAGTTTATTATTCTGTTTACCGGCTTTAGAATAACAACTTTTTTTTTAAAAAAGAGGGTGGCAAAGATAATGTTTAGATTTAGCTATATATAGGTGAATAATTATTTGAATTTCTTAGGAACTATTATCATTAATTATAAATACTTTTTAACAGTATTTGTCATTGGGTTATTACAGACAGTAAGAGATACAGTCTGGTTAAATTGATCTTTTTGTGGCTTTTGGTAAGAATTTTATAAGTACATTTGATGGGATAACAAATAAAAATTGGAACATTGGAAAATATAATTTTTGTCAAGAAAAATAGCGGACTTACCAAAAGATACGGAAATTTAATAAATATCGGCTCCTAAACGAAAATATCGTGCTTTGGAAAAAGAAAAAGTAAATGAATCAGAAACTCAACTAAAATGATTCCAAAAATTGGAAGAACAAGGTCACCAACATCAACAAACCCTTCCAGCAACTTCTCCTTTACAAGTTGCTGTAATGCTGGCTCCTTCTCGCAAAAAGACACTGCTTTCATCCAAACGTATAATAATTGTCCAATAGATAGCAGCATCAACATTAATAGGGTTTCTCAAAAAGCAAAAGGTATACAGTCTAGGCAATCTCTAAAAGTTAGCACTACATGCAGGTACAGCAACAAAGGAGACTTAGAAACCAAAGAGTTTTCAATCCGAACAGTCTCCAAGACATAATGCTGCAAACACTAAAATGTCTATAAGTAAGCCGCTAAATACCACTGCTGAGGACCATTCACAAAGGGATGGTGAACTTCTTCATGGGTTATGAATTAAGAGATTTCTATTTTTATACATAGCAAATTTTCCAATATTAACAAAGAGAGAATAGTCAACATTTGCAGTTCTTGAAATGCGTCTCTACAATTTTTCCTATACTTCAAACCACTCATCATTCTGACAGCCCTCCGATGAATACCAAACAGTCGCTTCATACCCAAGGCATGTCTTCATGCAAAGATGCCATATGATAGATGTGCTTTAACAATAGCAAAGTAAGCCGCTCTCAAAATACCCAATGTGATATTGTTCTTTAGATTTCTAAGCAAAAACAAATTCAAAGATAGTATGTTATCTACAAAAGGCATTAATGCAACCACATCAACGTTGAAAATATCAGAAAAAAGGAAAATATTAGCAGTTCATTTACACTTTTACACTAAGCTATGGGCAACAAGAGGTGGTAAACCTTTTTCCGAATCTGAGAAAAAAATAAAAGGATCCAATTAAGAAACTGACGGTTCTGCATCTAAATCAGAAGTCATCCAGTCATCGAAAAACAAGGGCGACTTAATAAAAGCATTTCTAGGTGACAGGACAACATTATGATGCCCTATGTTTGTCAGAAAACTGATTACTAAATATTCAAGACGCAGTGTCCCTGAGAATTGAACTATTTAAATAAATCAGCTTCTTCTCAAGAACTAAAAGCAGTAGAGGTGGAGATGGTAAATATATAAAACAATTTTATAGCAGTAAAAATTTAGAATTTGTTGATCATTTGTCATGTCTCGAATGTTAATGTTTATATTTTACCATTTACAGACGACCACAAAGCCATTTTCACATTCTTCTTATTGGACTAGAAACATTACTGATCAAAATTGGTATTCAGAAAAAAATTAGAGACTTCATGTCTATTCAGCATGTCGTTGGAAGTTTGGGATCTGTGAGAGGACTTTGGATTTAAACTATCAATTACCAAAGCTACCAAAGGAAATGCGTGCTTTGACAATATTTTTGTGAACTTCTGCACTGAAGATTTCATGTCTGTCCCATAGTAACTGGGACTTATATTCATGATATAAATTGCAATACTTATGACAAATTTAACTAATTCAAAGATATCTTACATATTCTACACCTCCCATCATTTCCTAAAAAATCTTGATTAGATGAACTATGGTTAGATCTGATCAAAGAAACAAATCAGCTGGTTTAATGATTCTCTGAGTTCTTAATTGTTATTTTGCTCCTTTTTGTTGAACTTTATGCACGACCAATGGCTACAAATTAAGCATAAGGACATTGGAAATTTAATTAGGAGCATGCCAAGCAGATCTCAAGCTCTTACTAACAACTGAGATGTAATCAATATTATGATAATGTCAAGAACATTCTCATAAGGATGCCCTTCAAATTCATCAGTGGCATTTCTGGAAAGGGAAAAATTGCTTTCGAATAAGAAATTTGGTTGTAGATATTAGCAAATCAATAACCGCTCTTACTGGTAAAATAAATTCATTAGATTATAAGAAACTAATTCTTCGCGTATTTGTCGACTTAGCAAAAGCATTTTATACAGTCTCTCTCCGAACTAAAAAAATTAGGTTAAATCGGCATTAGAGGCAGTGCATAATTTTACCTTGTTTAAAAGGTAGAATTCATATATAAAATTGGACAATAAGTTAACAGCGGTGTTAGAAAAGTTTCATGAGGACTACCACAGGGGACGATTTTAGAGCCACTATTATATAAATATCTATATATTCCAGAAAAATTTGGTCGCATGTTAATAATATTGCAGACGCAGATCTCGATAACCCTTTTAAATGGTTTCGAAATTTCTAAAATCAAATGCGTTTTTTTGTATATTTCATCATCAAAACGAGATTTTTGATAGACTGTTTAAAAATCATAGTCTTTTTTAATGATTCAGCAACTTTAAATAGTATTTTATGCATTGGTTTTATCAAAACTTAGCTATATAGCGGATTGGGTACTGTAAGGCAATGTTATTTAGGAAAATTAGATACAATTCAAAAATGGATCTTAAAAGTTTTCTACAAGAAAAATAGATTATTTCCATCTGACTTACTTTACAAAGAAGTTGAAATTTTAAATATAAGACAGTTATATGTTTTTAAAATGTTGATGTGCATTAACAAAAAGAAATATCCTGCAACCTGTTTCGCATATTCAAATTATTAGGTATAAGAGAGATTGTATAGGTTAACAAAAAATTAATAGGGCAAAAATCAGTAAAGTATTTGGCACCAAAATTCTGTAATATCTTACCTCATACCTTAAAGTGAAAATTTTGAGAAGTCATTTGACGGACAGAAGGGATATTTATTGCTTTTTCTTAGAAATGCTTTGAACTTGTTTATAAGTATTTGAATTGAATTGTGTATTTTAATTTTGTGACTGGTTTTAATAGTTTGTAAATATTGTGATGGTCCTGTATGATAAAAATAAAAAAATTTGAAGTGTGCATAAAATTATTGAATTGTGACAAAAAAAAACAGAAAGTGACTTTAAAGCTGGATGAACTTTTGTAGCGCTAACAAGCGACAATATTGTTGTTTCAGCGTATACCTATTTATTTTATATTAAAAATATAATTAAATGTTAATTGTATATTGATGAAAAAGTATTTGAAATGAATTATTATTATTATTAACTTTAAAAGATGAACGGCGATATAGCTAAAATTAAAAATAAATAAACATAAACAAAATGTCATTAAGACAAGTAGGACTAAATGATTAAAAACGAAGAAAAATGCCCTGAAAGATTATTAAAAAAATTTTTAATCATTGTTTGCCAATATTATAAATAATTTCTTAAACTTTATATTTCACTGCTGTATTTATTTATTTTCTTCTACCCGAATTAGACCCTTAAAATTAAATACTTTGTAAAAAAATATTGATCTTTCGTTAAAATTCTTATTACACATCAAATTTTGAATTACTTTTAATAATCACTATGCGTTGATTATATAAATTAGTCCTGTTACATCGATTTATCTAATGAAGATATTGCACGTGTTCCAGAGTACCTGTTTTCAGTTCTTTTTTATTACATATTTACAACGAAAGAAATATTGGATATATTGAACTCTGTAGATGTTGATAAAGGATTCAGAACCTGATGAAGTTTCGCATTGATTTATCAAAAATTGTTATACTGTATTGGTTAAGCACCTTTTGCTCATTTTTTAGGAGTCATTTGATAGATCCTCATTTCCCACATGTTGGAACCACTTTAGTATTCTTCCTATAGTTAAAAGTGGATACAAAACTGATATTGAAAACTATAGAGTCCTTGCTTTAAAATACTTCCAACATTCTTGAGTGTATCCTGACTAATAAAATTTCCAATACCTTTAGAACATATATTTCATCTAAAGAACATGGACCTTACAACAACAAATCTGGAAGAGTTTCAAGAATTTTCATACCGTAAAATTGAGGAAGGCTATCAGATTGATGTCGTTTACACCGATCTCCAAAAAGCTTTCGATAGTGTATCTCATATGCTTTAAATACAAAAGGTTCATACATGGATCATACCTGAATTCATACCTCCGTTATTTTATAAATCATTACATATTAAAAAAAACCTACTTACCGGACATTTATTAGGCTTCTCACCACTATGGACCCTCATATGAATCAGTAGCTTATATCTTGCATTAAAAGGCTTAGTTTTCCTAGGGCATTGCTCCCAGAAACAAGTGAATTCATCTCCTAAAGGAAAAAACTTCTTTAGAACCCATTATTATTTAATCAGTTAAAACTATTACCTCGTTTTATTTCTACATGGCTTTTTTCGATATGGTTCACCAAGCTTGTTTGGCTGTGACACCTTTGATAACAGTTCTCCCATTTGCACTGAAAATTGGTCGATTTTTCTTGGCAGTTTAGGTTGTTTTTGGCCTCTTCTTCTTGGGGACAATATGCTGGATTCGTATAAAAATTATTGCTGGAACTGGGATTAAATATTAATTAAGGTTTAACATTGGAGAAATTAATTAATTATACCTTAGTAGTGGGTCGTCATTTAACAAAGCATCAGACTGATGGAGCACCATGTGATTCTCCTCCAAAATGTGAGAAAACTTTTGACTTTTTTCGTTATTGACAAGATAATCGCAGCTTTTTAAGCCGGAGTGATCAATTAGGTGACCAAATTCGTTTTTGACTTCTGCATCCTGGAAGAAAAAAGGAATTTTTATAAAAAAATAAGAAACAATAAAAAGACATTGAACATCAGTGAAACACTGATTTAAGTCTTTTTCTAATAATTATCAATTAAAAGCTCTTTTAGCTGAAGGTGAGGGAGCAAAATTAATCATTTTTGAAGAGAACAGATAACTAGTTCTGTAAAGAAATTCATAGATAAAAAAATGCTGTTTACAACTTTTCTTTACCTTATTCAGCTGATCCATATTATCAGGTGCTATACTTCGAACATAACAGTTAAAATCATAATTATTCTTCGTAATGGTCCCAACAGGAGGCAATGAAGTCGAATATCCACCATCAATATCATCCAGATCCCTGATATCCGACGACCAATCAAACGAGGCATTCGATAATACTTCGCAAAGATCAAGTTCATCGAGATTGTGTTGATTTTTCACATTTTCCTCGCCGTTCCCCCATAACGGAGGCGGTATGAAAAAGTTCGAAAACTGTCTGGAAAATTCATCTTTAGCATCATGCGCGGAACTTTCCGTGGTAAATGTCTCTGTATCGAATTCCGTAACAGTTGTAGAATCGGAAAAGGAATCTCGCACATTTTGGTCGAAATCTTCAACGAAATCGTTAAAATCGAAATTAATATCGCATTCTGTGGGACTCGTGGTGGAATCTTCGGATATCAGATACTCGATTAGATAATCGTCGTTAGTTTTTTCGTTCTGAGGGGCTTCTTGGATAGTTTTTAAAGTTTCCATTATGTCAGTTTTGGAAACTGATTGGGCTTCGTAGAAGGCTAAGTTAAATTTCTCCATCAGCTCGGTTTGCGTATAATTGTGAAGGGGGTTATACAAGTTGTCTGAATTAGTGTACGTTGAGTCCATCATGACGGACTTAAGAAGCATTTTACTACTGAAATTAAAAATATATTAATATTTAGAAGTACTTCGTGTTTTAATTTAGTGGAAAAGTAAAAACTACTTGCTTGTACCTCAAGATATCTGACAGGGGACGAAGGAAAGAACAACAAAAAAAAACACTTACCTTTAAAAGCAAAATAAACACACACACACACAAAACAATGAAAGCACAAAATAAAAAGAAGCAAAAAAAAAAACAAAAAAAAAGTCCAAAAACACTCGAGACTATCTCATATTAATGTTAGCGCGTCCACAAGGATTCAAAAATCCGACTCGAAGTGTCTCATTTAAAGGCAATTTAATAATTAACTTGACAGCATTAAGTGATATATTTTTAAACCTTACGGAGCTTCTTTGCTTGGCAAATAAAAAACTTCGGGACTCTTCGGGAGTTCGGGATGACAACCAATCAGGGCATGTTATAATGTATTTACGGGAATTATAGGAGGGCACAGAAAATTGGGGCAAATGCACTTGCTTTGTGACACCTGTTTTGTTATGGGGATTAATCGCTATTGTTAAGTTAGATAGGGGAAGAGTAATAAATGAAAGATGTTTTGACTGGCTATTAAAATTTTAATTTTAATGCACGCAGCATTTTTCTACTTTTTTTTAAGGGCTATATCTTCAAAAATAGTGATATAGCTTTTGACGCAGATGGGAATGTTCCATGGGCCATGGTTTCAGATATAGGTTTTAGAGAATTAATAATTTCAAGTACTTCGCATGTTATAAATGGAGCACAAAATATATTACATGAAGATCTTATCTTCTACATACATATCATCATCGATTCCTCAATATTATCACTGTTACAATTTTTACAGCAGTGCATGAATCTCACAAGGTCCACACCAGCCTTCTGACACCAATTAGACCATTTTCATTTTCCAACCACAAATCTTATCGTTAATTAGCTGGTCTTCGAGGTAGTTTTCTTCAAAGGACACGGACTTGTTTGCTTTAAAATAATCGAGAAATGGGGTAGAACTGGAAAAAGAATATGTTCTTGCATATGTGACCAATAACATACTTGGTATAATAATATTTAAGATTCATCATTATGCAAAGATCAATCAAAGATGGAAAAACCAATCTATAGACCAACCCATAAAATACCATCAACCCATATCTTTTCTTAACTGGTATTAGAAAAGATATGGGTTGATTAAAGATTTGGGAACTTAAAGTTGGAAACGGAATCGATGGATTGTTTGGGAAATGTGAAGCTCTAGAATTGTTGGACACTTTCGTTAAGAAATTATATATTTTCAGCAAGGTATTTAAATATCTAGACTTGATAAAATATCAATATTCATCGACTCCATAAGTCAAGAGTATAATTAAGCTGAAAAATTAAACAAAGAAGGTCATCTTTGTCAAGAATGAAAGCCATCAACCTGTAGATGAAATGTTTATCTTAGTTTATTGAAAATCGTCTTCTCTTTAAAGTTATCCGTTAATAAGGGTGCAAAATTTGTCTGATCATGGAAGAATTGAAGAACCTTAATCCAGTTTGTTAATCATATTAATCGAAAAGTTAAATGTAAAATTGACACCAGACAATATAAAAATTATTTATTATGTTTTCTTATATATGTATTATCAATCATATCCATTCTCAAGTCTTTGCAGCTTAGTTCACGATTTTATTTGAGTTTATTTTGAAACATTGTCCCCTAGAAAATCGTACTAGATATATCCTATTTAAAGAAAGTGTAGAATCTACAGATTTTAGACTATCCTTTGGAGAGTTAGGAAAACTTACACTATAGACTGTAGCTGAAATATTCAATAATAATTCCTGGGCTGCTATTACTACTGTCTTCCTACAATAAGAGCACATTAAAGTCATCGCTATTACTAAGCTCAACAGTGAAAGTTTTTATTATCAAGAGTATCAGCTATCAGTAAGAGTGAGTCAGACTCTAGATAACTTTTAGTTTTGTCTCACTTTGATTTGAATCATATCTACTTAACACTCATGAAAAAACAATCATACCATCATCTTCAGAAATCGTCATATATTTTTGATGCAGATGGGAATTTCATATTCCAAGTACTTCTATGTTGTAAATGGAGCACAAAATAAACCACATGAGATATTTTCAGAAGTACATTCTATCTAGTTCTAAAGAGATCTAGCTGATTCAGATTAGTAGAATTCTTACTTACTAGACACTTCATATGCTCTTAAAAGCCAATCTTATCATCTGCATCCATATAATTAATGGTTTCACAATATTATCAGTATTACAATTTTTACAGCAGTGCATGAATCTCACCATGGTCCACGTCAACCTTCTGACACTAATTCATGTTCCATATACGAATCCTAATTAATTTGCTGCCTTTTGAGGTACTTTTCTTCAGGGATTTGTTACTTTTATATTCGAGAAATGGAATAGAACTGCCAAATGAATATGTTACTGAATAGGTAACCAATAATATATGTGCCTATGTGGTAACATGAAATTTAAGATACATCATTATGTAAAGATCTGTAATGGTGGAAACAATTGAAATAATTTGATGGAACCTTCTAAACCAATCCATATAACATATCTTTTATTAACTGGTATTGGGTTGATCGTGATCGTGAATGGTTGACGGAAAATGTATCAGGATTTATAGTACTGAATGAACTATTTACTAAAAAGATTTGGGAGTTTAAGGTTGGAAAATAAAATCGATGGATTGTTTGGGAAATAAATAGTGCCAGAGCTGTTAAACCCTTTCATTAAGAAATGAGTTATTTTCAGCAAAATGTAGACATAACATTGACAGAACATTATTTGACTCCATAAGTTATGAAGTTGAACAATAAAGGTCATCATCAGTAAGATTGTTAGCCATCAGACTGTAGATGAAATATTTATCTCAGTTTATTGTAGACCGTGTTCATTTCAAAGTTATATCTGCTAGGTAGAGTTGACAAAAAGCAAAGGCTCTACGGGATATATAAAGAATTTGTATCCATTTTAGTATGAATTGTGCCTACCTGAAATTTTTCACCAAGACTGAAGATCATGGACGGATTAAATAACTTTTATGCAGTTTGTCAATCATATTCATCGAACAGTTAAATTAAAAATCGACAGCAGACCGTAGAAAAACTCTCTATTATGCTTTCTTTAAGTCTATTATTAATTATGTCCATTTTCAAGTCTTTGTAGCTGAGTTTAAGATTTTGTCCCAGTCTATTATAAATTAGTCACTCAACGACTTGAATAAAAGTGAAAGATGTAGAAGAAGTGAAGATATTATTCTATAAAGTCGTAGTAGATATAGTGATAGCTTATTTAAACAAAGCGTAAAATCTTAAGATTGTAAACTATTTCTTAAAAAACGTCAGGAAGACTTACAGTAACCTGTAGCTGACATTTTCAATAATAATTCCTGGTATTTCTACTCTTCTTATATTTAGAGCACATTAAAGTCATCAAAGATAAGGCAAAATTTGCATTTTTGTTATTACTAAGCTCAGCAGTGAAGGTCCTGTTTATCAAAAGTATCAGCAGTCAGTAAGACTAATCAGACTCTAGATGAGTTTCAGTCACACTATGAATAACAAAGACATGAAGGTGTAGATAAGATGAGAATTATATCCTAGCCTGTTAAATTTTGTTATAGAAAATCAAAAACAAAAAAAACAAAATTATCTGCAGTAGCCAGTTTCAGTTTTTGGCCCAGTCTGAGAGTCTCTGACATCTGATAGTAGCAGACTTATGGATTATTAAAGAAACCCTGTTGACTCTTGTAGACTATTTGAAGAATTTTTGTTATGAATCATATTCAATTAAAGAAGATCAGGAAGATTTATAGTTAACTGTGAATGAAATATGAAAATAATTTATCCTGGGCTGCTATTTTTATCATCTAGTTACGCCTAAAGCAGATTGAAGTCATTAAGCAGAAGGCATAATTTCAAGCTTCTAAGCTCAACAAAAGAGATTTTCAGTATTAAAGTTGAAAGCCATCACCAAGCCTGATCAGACTCAAGATGACTGTTGGTTTTTTGTCTCAATCAATCATGTTTACCTAAAAATGATCTATCACCAAATCTGCCAGCAGCTAACTTTACACAATATTGCCCCAGTCTATTATTGATCATCAAAAAGTCACTCAAAAATCTCCAATAAGACTGACTCCAGGCTATAGATAACTTGAAGATTTTTAAAAGTCATCAGCACGATTGACTGCAGCAGTGGTAAAAGAATATTTAAATAAAGTGTATACTCTACAGTAGACTATTTAAAGAATTTTTATTATCAATCTTGTTCACTTGAAAAATAGCAGGAAAACTTACAGTATATAATTATTGAATAAATTATATGTATACACATTAAAGACATTAACCATAAGCATAAAATTTGCTTTTCTGCAACTACTAAGCTGAGCAATGAAGGCCTTCATTAACATTAAGATTAACAGCCCTCAGTAAGACTAATAGCCTACTGCAGAAGAGTTAAAAGACTTTATCCTAATCTGTTCTGAATCATTCTCACCTGAAATTTATATGCATACTTTTACTATAGAAAATTATGCATGCAAGACTGACATCAGACTGTAGATAAATTTAAGATATCTATTAGTAAGACTGATCAAACTATAGATGAGTTTCAATTATTGACCCAATCTGTTATCCGTAATGGTCATTTAAGAGTCAGATATCAGACAACAGTAGATTTTAACAGAGTATAAAATTTTGTTCCTTAACGGATCATTACACCTTATGGAAGTTTATCATCAAAAGGTTTATCATCATCAAAAAGTGACTTAAAATTCATGAATAGAGCTGACACCAAGATTCAGATACGAAGAGGATTATGTTCTACCCTGTTAAACTTTCTTCTAGAAATTCCTTAGCAGCCTAAAGCACATTGAATATATTAAAGATAAGGCAAAATTTGCTTTTCTACATTTACTAAGGTGAATAGTGAAGGTCTTCATTATTAAGATTAACAGCCATTAATGTAAGACTTCCTGTCCCAGTCTGTTATCAATCGTATGTATATACCTAAGAGTCATCAGCTGCAGGTAGCTTAAAAATTTGTTCTTGAATGTGAAATATACTTTAAGAGAGCCATCAGCAAGATTGACAGCATCAGTAGTAATAGAATATGTAATAAGAAAGTGTATATCCTAAAAATTGTAGAATATTTGAATAGTTCGTCGCATTTTATTGTTAATCGGATTCGCTTAAAAATCATCACCAAGACAGATAATAGACAGTCTGTAGAAGGGTTGAAGAATTTATTTGATGTAGTATTCACCTGAAATCCATCAGCAAAACTGTAGGTAAATTTAGGATGTTGTTCAAGTTTAAGAGTTCATCCTAGAAGGTTCACAGTAAAATTAATTGCGGCAGAATTAGTAAATTATTTAAAAAGAGTGTAGATACTGCAGGTTGTAGACTATTTGAAGAATTTGTTGTACTCTGATTTAAACCTTGTTCACTTAAAAATCATCATTAAGACCTACAGTAGATTGTAGATAAGACAAGCAATTTGTCCTAGGCCGTTTTTTTATTGGCGAAGAAGTTCTTTATGAACACCGGTAGTTCTTGAATCCCCAATAGTGTGGAACTCCGTATCCGGTTACCTACTAAAACGTCCCCGCTTGGTGGTCCCAGTTGGTTCCCTGCACTGCGGTCTGCTTTGTTGCTGCCCTATTGTGTAGATTTACGCCCACATGTTCAGTTCTGTTGCTTCTAGGAAAATTGAAAATTTCACCCAGTGGTGTAGTTCTTATCCTCTCTGGTAAAGGTTTGCCTTGGCCCAGGACTGTCGCCCTGGTCTGATTGAATGCTTCGCAAAATCATACGATGTGAAGAGTGTTTTTTTTCCTCACAACCTCTACATAGTGGTGTGCCTACTTTACCGAGTCTATGTATGTATCTGCGGACTGCCCAAAAGTCCGAGTTCCAGCTTTGGCAGTTATGCCCAGTAGTTTTTATGCTCAAGTTTCAACTAGTGTGTGATATCCCTTTTCCACGTTTAATCGCTGATGCAGCATGTTGGCTCTGGGACTATGAGTCTGTTGCTAGCCCCCTTCATTGCAAGTTACATTACCCTTCTTGCAGCGCCATGGTTGCCCATATTCTGTGATAGGATTATCTCTGGCCTGTTTTACTCTTTGACTAGGTCGGCGAGATCCTCTCAGCAGTTTTGTACAGTCTTTGACCTAGTCTTAAACTATCATAAAGCGTTTGTTGCTGCCTGGTTTTTACTCTACTGTCTACTTAGAGCGTATTGAAATTATCCAAGAAAAGGCGACATGCATTTCTTTGACAGTCAACACTGAAAGTAAATCTTTGATTGCTTACTATTGATAAAGAGGGTGGTAACTGGTATCATGGATTCTTTGTAAGAATTTTAAATCCAGGTTGACTAAATTTTCAATTATATGATTTTTTTCTGTATTAAAATTCATGTAAAAGATCCTGTTCATCATAAAATATCAATATATATTTTACAATTTAAATTATCAAACCAGATTAATTGCTCCATTCACCCCATTGATCACAACAGGTTTAATTTATGAATTTTAAAATAAAGTAAACATACTCGGGGTTGTAATCCGACACTAAGGGCAAGGGTCTGACTTAAAGTATATACAAAAAAGTGATACCGACAGATAGATGGGTCTATTAGGGTCGGCCCACAGGTGTTTGTCTTTCAGCCATTTTAGCGTCCGACGACTTCTGGGTTTAAATGTCTAATTTATGGACTTATTTTTATAATTAACTACTGTCACATTTTCTGTAGTTTGAATTCCATTTGATGGTTTTATGCAAGAAAAAAAAATGATGTGAAACATTTGCCTCATAAAGAATTATTTTTTTTGTATACGGCCCAAAAATTGAACAAAAAACTTAAATACACCAGTCGATCCCTAACAGATTTACTAAGTAACTTTTCCATAAATTCTCCTAAAGAGGTAAAGGTAAAAAATCCGAAATGCATGAGATTTTACGTCCAAAAAAATCTTTTTAAAGTAATTAAATTAATTAAAAAATAAATTACGAAGATATGTACATTCATCTAAAAATATTATATAAGTGCAAAACAAAAGTGGCATAAAAAATTAAAAACAAATAGGAAAATCCAAAATAATAGCATATTAACAAAAGTATAAACATTTCCATGAAAGAAGTAAGAAAAATTTTTAAATTTGCTATAGAGTTGGTAGGGAAAAACTCATTTTATCAATTTTTTTTCTTTTTTATCCACTAGGAAGAGCGAAACAAATTATAAAAGTTTATTAATTGTAGAAATTACTCTATCACCACCTGGTATTTTTTCCACTTAAAATGACTTATTAATAAATTTAATAAATTTTAAGAAAACTCCCTATCAACTGCCTGTATATTGTTCTTTAACGCTTAATCCTCTATGAACATGAAAAAACTATTATATATACCGTCTCTAGCGGCACTATAATTAAAACACACATTACCCAGATGACAATTATAAGAAAGATAAAATATGACACTGTCTTTGTCTAAAAAGTTCGAGACAAGTGCACACATTATCGGTGTCGAGTTACTCGGGATGAGGTGCGACAAAAAACGTCGAGCCACGTGCAGTCAACCAATAGAATTTCAGTAAGAGGATAGACGATGTCATTAACACTCATTTTTTTTCATTTGTTAGAAATTATAACGGATTATAAGTTTTACCGTTTTATTATATTGAAATTTATTGGATGTTCTACTTCAGTTCTTGGCAAAACATTTGGTCGGACCTGGAAAACTTCATCGCTTCACATTATTATTCCAAAGTTTTATGAAACAAATCGATCTTTTATTTAAACTTGTCACCCTGTTTAAATGTGTTTAAATGTATTGTGGACAATTTCTAAACTGAATTTATCACAAAACTATCAAAAAACTACCACTACGGCAAAAAAAATGCATGGAACCTAGAATATATTGCGGTTTTTAAAAGTAAATGTAGCAGAGGTTGTGCTGGCTTGAAAAATGAAGCAACCAACCCAACCCTTATTAATCATTTGTTTAGCAATTGAGATTAACAGTAAGTAGGAAATATTTCGATTATTTAAAAAAAGCAAAATTGTCTTAAATTGACGTGAGATTTTCAAGAAGCTTTGATCCACAAAAACTCTTTTTAAAAATGTATAAATAAATATGTCTTTATTTGGTTTTAATACATTACGTACATTACGTATGGTACATTACATACATTACATTAAATTTGCCCAAAAAGGCGAAGATTAGCTAAAGCTACTTTTATCTCTTAACCCTAATAATAATAATTACAAATGTTTTGACAAACAAGCGGTAATTGTAATACAAAAATTAACCAAAGAACAAATTGAGAGAATTAATTAAATACATTTGTAAATCTGCAGAGACCAAAATTAATTGTGCAATTGTTCCTCCAAGAACAAAGTTTTATAATAATTTTTAAAGCGAGATATTGGAATTAAAAAATTAGGTCTAAATCGATTATAAATTGTTACGGCAATGTAAGTATAACTACGTGAGAAAAGAGCTGTGCTATGGTGTGGCAATGTCAGAGTCTTATGTCTTATATCTCTATCATGAATCGCATTTCTTGGAATTAATTTCTCTAAGAGATCTTTTGGCTTTTGATTTTTATAGAGCCGATACATAAATGTAAGAAAATGAAACTTAAAAAGAAATGACATTTTTAGCCACTGCAATCGATAGATGTATATGGACACATGATCAAATTTTCTTAAATTACACACAAATCGACAATACGTATTTTGTACACGTTGCAATTTCTGCTGGGTTATTTTTATCAAGACAAGGATAGTAAACGATAAAACTGGCGATACTGAGAGTTTTTTCTCTGTCTTAAAATTTAAAATATGTTTGTTAGCATAGAGCAAACGCATACGCAAATAGCACTTCTGCAAGACAGCACTAATATGTCCTTAGAATTTTAAAGAAGAATCAATAGTTAAACCTAGAATCTTGACGCTCTTAGTAAAAGCCAAGGGGTTATTATTATATCTAATGTATATATATTTTTCAGCGTTAGCACGACGATTTTTATTGGCAAACAGTAGAACGTTAGTCTTATTGGCATTAATATTAAGATTGTGTTCTTTCGAGTAGCGCAAGATTAGGCTTAGGTCTCTATTTATACTTTCAGAAGCCCGTTCTATGTCATCTGGATCGAAATAATGAATTAACTGAGTATGGTCTATGGTACAAGGAGGATATAGGATAGACGATACTCATTTTTAAATTTTTTTTGTAATTGTAACGAATTAAATATGTTTACTGTTTTATTATATTAATATTTATTTGATATTCTTCTTAAGTTTTTTGTAAAATATTAAGCTGGACTTAGAAAACTGAAACGCCATTGCTTGATATTATTATTCCTAACTTTTATGAAACAAATCGATCTTTTGTCCTGTCGCTCCTAATGTGATTCACAGTAGTTGATTAATGTGTTTGCAATTTATGTATAATTAATTATCTGATTTTATTGTATGGTTATCAAAAACTACCACGACGATGAAAAAATTACAAAAATTTATCAAAGACGTGTTGCCTCAAGAACAGAAACTATATCTTATATATAATAAGTATAGTTTGTTTAACAATTGACATCACTGGTAAATTGAGAATATTTCTGATTCTTTGAAGGAAGTAAAATTGTATTTAATTTACGTGAGATTCTCGAGAAGTCTTCTGTCAATGGGAGCCCTGGACCACTTCGGATGATACCAGAATTTTAATGTATATAACTTTGAAATCCACTGAAGCAGATTTATAATTCCGAGTGCTTTAAGCTTTTTTAGGAGGACTCCATGGTTGACTCGATCAAAGGCTTTGGAGAAATCTGGTAGATCGAGCCAACCTCCAAATAGTGGTAAATATGATTCACATGCAAAACCAAGTTGGTGTTCGTCGCTCTGAGTCTTATAAATTCAAACTGTTCTGGATTAAAAATGCTTTTAGAATTGCATTATAATTTTTTACTTACCAGACAATTAAATAACTTGGGTAACTCTTTTCGCTTACGGTACAGAGAGCACGATAATTCCACATATCTCTTTTTTCAAAAAATAATAAAGGTTGTAATACTAAGTAAAGTATTATAAATATATTAAAATGGTAATTTCTGGTACAGCAAAGTCTTACAACCTGAACCATCATCGTAGATAACCTTATAGTACTTAAACTAACTAAAGAGTTATTGAAACTAAAAATAGGCAGTATCAGGTTCTTCATTCGAGTAAATTGAATAGAAGATAGTAAGGAGAGTAAGCCTTTATAAAGAAATTTTGTGAACATGAGCTTACTATTCCTTAGAGAAATATGTACTTTAAATAAATAAATAAATGTTTATTATGCATGAACAAAATATTACATAAAAGGTAACATTCACATACAATACAGAAAAATACAGTATTAGTGGGCAGTTTTAATACAATACTGCTTTATACTAAACCTGTTTCTTCAAATTACTTAACATTACAATAAAGGTATATATGAAAAATGAGCATGATCTTATTAACTTGTATACTTCATAGTTTAACAAAAATACATCCTAATAGGCAAAGGAGTTTTTAAAATCTTCAGTTCTATGCACTGGTATTTGAAATCTTATAATGTTTCTTAGGCGGTGACTATGTAAAACTTGTCTGGTACTTCGACTTGTATATTCTATAAACAAACTGACCAAAATATAAAGCTGCCCTGCTTTCATATTTTAGTATTTTATTGTCAACATATGTTGATGTTATCTGATCAAATTTTTGTATGTTGAAAACAAATCTCATAGAGGCGTTTTAAATAACTGCATTTGGTTCTTCATTTCAAGAGTGAGGTAATTGTAAAAAACAACATTGCAGTAATCTAGCTGTGATCAAACAAGAGCCTCCACAAGCATTAATTTGATATTTTTGGGCAAATAATATTTAAACTGATACAAACTTTTAAGTAAAGCATACATGCACGATAATTTTCTATTGACATGTACCTGAAAGCTTAGGACCTCATCAAAAATTACACCAAGATTATTTGCTGATGCTGAACAAGGAAGGACACTGTTATTTATATGCAAAGTAGTGAAACTAGACTGAAGTAATTGTTTTTTTAATGTATTAGAACCTATCTGTAAGTATGTGCTCTTGTTAGCATTCAAAATCATTCCGTGCGTCATTTTTATTATTTTTTTATAACTGATTAGGCACTCTAACTTTTTTCTTCAATTAACCTTAGTTTGTGCCTTGACTACTAAAAAGAACTACTTTGAAATTAAAAAATATTACTTTCACGATGGTCCATTAGGACATCTACATATGTGAATAAGAGCTTTTTTGGCTACCCACTGCCTTACAAATTCAGTTCAAGAGTCCATTTTTTTGAGGCCTTAGAATAGGAATGGGAAATCTAAAAAAACTGCCTGTGAAAATGAAATCTATTTATTAATTGCAACCATCAATTGCATGTCTCCAATATCTCGCAAAAGACTGTTAAATTGATATTAATTAAACATGATAAATGGCTCTATTAGGTCTTAGGCAAAAAAAAGTCTGCATATATTTCTGTATGTATTTTAATTCTTATGCCTCTAAAATTAGGTCAATTGATTCTCAAAAATATCACTCTTTAACCGGTTTTACCATTGACATGTCACCAAACTAAAAATAGATACGTCAATAGGATTTCATCTAATTGGTCGGCACGTGCTAACCAGAACCCTTTTAATTTTTTTTTTAAATATTTTACATAATATCTTTCACACTCCCATTGTCTCCCGCTTGGATAATTCTAAAAATGGTCGCGAGCCGACCTAAAAAACAATACTCAAACGCAGCTGCCTGTTCAAAATAATATACAGATAATTCATAAGGCACAAAATAAGAAAATGAAACGATCTGGATTTTTTTTCCGAGTACATAATAATTTTTTTTCTGGATGGTGGAACACGTGTGTTGTAAGGTTGCACTTTGAATGTGTATTTGAGGTAGGGGAGCGTTTTGTTTCTATAAATATTTCACTGTATATTTTATGGCTAGTATAGTGCACTTGCCTCTATTGGAATATTTGATGTATTTCTGGATAGTTTGTTGGAATGACAAGTTATATGATTGATGATATTTAGACCCTTTTTCTTGTCTTATTAATTGTCTGACTTTCATTTCATGTCTTTGGCTAAAGTGGGTTGTTTTGATTTTCTAAATTGACTTTACATGACAACTAGCTCGATTTTAGGTTTATCTTGCATCCTCAGTTGTCCTCTAAAAATATTTTTTAAATCACATTTTTGCTTTCGCCGCTCATTTCTAATAACCACTACAGCCCGTAACACTCAAATATCTTATTCCAGTAATAAATTATTAAATAAATAAATAAAGCTTTTATGTCATAAGACCATTGAGACTGGACTTTCATTGGAGGGAGCTTTTGGAAGTTTGTTTTCGTAATTTCAATTAATAGAAAGATTTTACGCCTAGGAAGAAGGACGTCCAATTGGCTCATCGTTGCTTCTAGTAGTAGCAAACATATACAAGGAGTGTAGATAGCTCAATCCAAACCCAAGGAGTGGCTTCGATATGTTAAGAACACAATTATTATTTGGGACAACAGCGATACAAAGCTTGCACATTAGTAATATTAGGCCAAACATCAAGCCCACGATGGAAATAAAAAATTGAGTCAGCACCACCCTTTTCCGATGTTCTTGAAAAAGAACATCAGCCTATCGGAAATCAACACACACAGGACAATACCTATGCTACAACTTCAATCATCCTGGTTTAATAAAGGTGTGAATTATTTAAACCCTGTAGCAACATATGCAATGTTGACCTCAACATGGAAATAGAAGTCATCACTTGCAACAAGAAAACAGGCATACAGCAGAACGGGTATCCAAGCAAACTATTAAAAACAACTATTAAGAGAGCAGCAGAGAAAAAAAGGAAAGAGCCACAGCAACTGCAGCATCCTACAGAATTTGTAACGATAACGTACATCTAGGGAACTTCAGCGAAAATCAGGAGAATTGCCAGAAAATTCAACATCAAGACTGCCTTCACTTCGAAGACAAAGTTTAGTGTCGAAGACCAAGCCAAAATGCCTACCAGACACCAAGAACTGTGTATACCAAAAGCTAAAAGAACAGCGAAAGTGGACCCCAATAGGAGAGATTTCCAGATCAGGAATAGCAGAACACGCTTGGTCCAATGGTCACATCATACATTCAACAGAAGTTAAGATATTATGCCAGAAAACCCAGGAATCTTCAGTCAGGCCAGTGTTGATATCCCCTACATCTGGAGACACTACTGTCAGAATGCAACAAGATCTCATTCGCTTCACGTATGACCAGATGTCAGAAGTCATACCTCTACACATACCTCTAGTACCTATAGCTTTTCAATTTAAAATTTGTAGAGTTTACAATACAGTGCAACTGATAAAAATATATATAAAATGTTTCAAATGCGAATATTAAAGGCAAGTTATCAGGCCAGATCTATTATTAGGACTTCCTTAGTAGTCCAAAAGATATATGGTGCCGTAGCTACTAGAGACTGAAAGAATTTGTTTTATATGAATAGGTAATATATTGAACAACTTTGCATCGCTATAATGAGGATTCTTTTTAACCAATGCTAGATTCTGAATTCTGATGAGGTACTTGTAAATTAGTATTAAATCATGTGTTATAATTGTGAATATCTCCCATGGCTCCAAAATTGTTAAAATTTTTCGCATCCTAAATGAATATTTCAAGTAGTAGAGGGCGAAAAAAAATGAGAATATTTCAGTTCTAGTTTAAATCAGAGTCAATGTGATGTGCCAATAGTTTAGTTTCTCTTACTTAAGCAACAGTTTTTTTTCATTCTAAGAAACTTTCATTTATTTGTAGTATTCGTGATGTAAATTAATAAAAACCATTTTATCTGCATTTAAACGCTAATTGGAACTTGCTCTCTCATGATGTCGATACTGAGTTTTCTTACTAAGTCATTATCTAATCTAGCTTTTGAAGCCTTTCCGCTTAGGCCTGTCTCAATCTCTACCTCACCTGAATCCCTTAGCAATCATTTTGTAAATTTTGCAAAAAATCTAATGAATACCATAACTCCTACCCGTGATCCATTTTTATACCTCCCTAATGAAGGTATTATAGTATATATTAAGTAAATTTTGATCTTCTTGTAAGCTGATAGAATATGGAATACCTACTTTGTTTTTACTCATTATAAATGACATCGTTAGTCTGGACATCAGCGGTAAAAACCTTTATATTTTAAAAACAACCCCGGATATTAAGGAACTACATAGAACCGTGTCAAATGTACTAATGTAGTCACTACTAAATCTAGGTGCGATTCAAATCTTCTGTGCCTTAAAATTTCTAAAACTAAAGTCTTGTCATACAAAAGTTCGTTGGAATCTTTTGTACTTCTTCACACCTGCTGTCGTTGAAAGCGTTAAGTTTTTGGGACTTATTGTAGACAAGGGACTTGTACATCAATGCCTTATCCTGTATAAAAATTTAGCTCTGCATATTTTGCACTTAGATCGGATTCTAGGGAGTTGACTTTCGTCAACGTCTAGGTCAGTCTATTTGAGTCGCAACTTTGATACACCCTTGCATTCTGGGTTACATGTTGTATGGCTTATCTGTGAAATATGGAAACTCATACTTCTGTATTCATATTTGAATCCGTTCTTGCCTTAATTGGTAAGCATGTATCAGCAATTTCAGAAAGGCCATTTTACAGTTACCCACTTAGGAATGGGCAGCATGATCTTTACATTCTAATATCACGATAAGAGTTAGTTAAAAGCTTTATAATGACAACGCAATAAAAGTGCACCATCTACCATTCGAAATCAAGTCCATATCATCTTTTCCTGTGCATTTCGCAATGTTTTGGAATCACACTTTATTTTGACACAGAACTAGCTATTTATTTAATTTCAATTTATGTCAAAGCATTTGTGCTTTAGGGCATAAAATTAGTATAAATGGGGATGATATTGATATTAGTGTTTTGTTAGATACTCAATGAACATTCAGTAATCATGTTAGTGTAAGGTAAGGATGTGTACTATCGCCGCTCTTATTTAATCTTTATTCAGAAGAAATCTTTCAGAGAGCACTGGAGGAAACAACAATAGGAGTAAGGCTTAATAGAATAATTAATAATGTTCGGTATGCAAACGACACCAATCTTATTGCCGAAATAATAGAAGATTTATAGAGTTGATCAAGTAGTGTCGAGCAGCGAGGAGAGCGGACCTACCTCAAATATCATAAAGATCAAATTTATAACTATTACAAAGTCAGTTCATCAACAGGAAAGTATGGATTAACGGATAATTAGTAGAGAAAATCAGTACATACAAATCTTGGTCAATGCTGGTAATGAATACACTGAGGAAATCAGGAATTGGACAACCATATTTAACAGAATGAAACATATTTTATGCAGTACTTAGAGTCAGAGACGCTACGTTTTCTCGGTAAAGCTATATGGGATAAAATCCTAAACGTTAAAGAAAAATATATGTAATCTACTGGAAGCATTTGAGATATGGTCATTTAGAAAAATCTTAAGAAAAAGTTGGGTGGACCTGGTAATAAATGAGGAGGTACTGGAGAGAATGAGAAAGGGATGGTAAATATTCAACATAATTAAGATAAGACCACGTAATGACGGGAGAAATATATGTATTGTTGTATAATATTATGCAGGGAAAGAACCAGAGGAAAAAGTCGTATTTCCTGTTTAAATAACCTGAGAAATTTGTTTAGAGCTGCAACATCAAAAGTGAGAATATTTAGACCTTCTAAGAGGAGAAGCACTTGAAGAAGGAGAAGAATCATGTTGATTTTATGTGTATAAAATGGAGAAGAAAATTTTATTTTTCTGTCTTGGATCTACAATTTGATCCCAGAAGGCTGAAATGTTGATACAACAAAATAAAGTGGTGAGTATTTTGTTACATTGTGATAGGTATACTCTCATTCAGAACATTTTAGATGTTACAGTGGTTTTACATCGAAAAATGCCTTTAATGAACGAATACCTTTTTAATTTATATAATTCTTGAAATAATATCTTGTAATTCGGGCAAATGTGCATGTACATAATTTAAGATTAAACAAACATTTTAATATTTCTTTAGCTGAATGGGTTAAACGTGCAGGAACCTATATTATTACTGACAATTTCCGTATGATTTATTTTGTTTTTCTTTGAGTATTTTGTGTTGAGTATTATCTGTTAATATTTTTATTGTTTTATTTTGGATCGTATTTTGTCTTCTTATTTTAAATGAAGCAATGTACTTTTACGCTTTAAATTAAGGATTTAAGTCTAAAAAAAAAATTTTAGCTATAGTACAGACAAACGGTAGTTTTGTAATCGAGAGACAGTCCTATTGGTCAATTATATAACGATATATTAATTATTAAAATATAACAAAGAATGTAACAATAATTGGCAAATTAAATTATTTTGCATTGAATTGATAAATGATTCCTTATTTATTTATTTATTGCAAAAAATTGACTTGCAAAAATGATAACAAATGACGGGTTCATAAAAAATTCGGGCAATCCTTAACAAGCTGTATGGAAAATCATCAGAAATAAAGAACCGACACAAACATACTCCAAAAGACAAAACGACACTCGTCCCGGTACTATTACGGTCGTATTTTCAAACCATCATTCCAGAAGTGTTTTTTTTTCCAGTCCATATATTCACACATGTGGTGGCTATACGGGTATGTTTTTCTTGTCAAACGAATATATATACGGGGTTAACACACTACGCGACATACGATACCTCGAGCATTTTCGCTTGATGATGGGTTCACTTAATTAAAAAATATTTTAGGGCCAACGGACCAACGGTTTTTTTTTCTTTAATTCTTCGTAAAAAATGTCACCCCGCGTCGAGGAGTTTGTAGTAATTTGAAAGCAAAGAGGCGATCTTCAGATGTCAACGTTGGCAGATTGACAAATTGGGGTGACGTTGATAGATTACTGGTTGATGAAAGTTTTTTAAAGAATTTTCCAAACGCGTTTTTTCGCAAATTTTATTTGAAGAAGAAAATTGATTTATTATTTCAGTTAACTATTTAAAAAAAAAAATATGCTTAACATCTATGTATTTTTTTTTAAATTTTTATTTAATTTTTATCTGATTTTCCAAAAATATTTGGTGATCTAAAAGTAATTTTTTAGATGAAAAGTCAGTAGAAAATACCACAGCAGTTTGATTCTGTTTATCAATGTATATATTCTCATTCAGTATGTAATACGCCAACTAAATATTGAAAACGTGTTGAATCCTGGGGATAACAATGTTATTTGTCGAGACGTTTATCAATGATATCTAGTCTTAAAATAATTATTTTTCAAAATTACAATGTGAGGTTTTTAAAAAAATTACTAGTGGGCTATCTTAGGTTTAGTTATAAAAAGTTCATCCTGAAAAAACTAGAGATTTCTAAAAAAATTACTAGCAGAACATACAATGAACATAATTCAAAATGTATGAAGGAACAAACTAGGGGTTTCTCTAGATGATATAACTAGAGGTTTTTCGTATTTCTATAATATAAAAATGTGCTGATACACTTTTCAATCATTTTTCAATATATATAAACGTGTATCAGAAAACATGCTAGGAGCTTCTAGGAAAATTACTAGGGATTGTTGTAGTTAAGTGCATACAAAAACCAAACAAACCAAGTGAAGATTCCTACAGGAATTGAATAGGTGTTTCTTCACTTCATTTGTTGGTCATTGTAAATGAATACTAACTTTGAGAAGAAAAATTTAGGAGTGCATATTAAAATGAGTTCCGGTTCCTAAAATATTTCTTCTTCCATAAATATTTTAAAATAATGTATTTTAAATTAGTAGGTATAGAAAAATAAAAGAAATAATGCCCGGGGCACAAAATTGTAGGACCTTTTTTTAAATCGTATATTTATGATTAGAAAAAATTAACAATGAATGCAAGAAACTTAAGAATATTTATTTATTTATGTTCATAGCTATATAACAAATAACATTACGTTAAAGCACGCGTTTTCTTGCTTTCTTCGCATAAACTCTTCGATAATTTTTTTTAAATAATCGAACCTTTTTCTTTATATGCTCAATACTTAATTCAAACATGTAATGCTGTAATGTGTTAAAATGTTGTAATTTGTTTCTGATAAGAGCTCTTGCTAAAAGTCTTTCTCCAGAAGTTAAAGGTGGTGACAAAACGTGTAAAAGTCTCAATGACATACACAATTGTAACAAACGCACACAGTTATAAGATTTAATATAGTTAAAGCAGAATAAGAATCTGATTTCATCACTTTAAAAATTTTATGCAATAAATTGATTTTGACTCACAGATCACTCTAAACAAAATCGTTTAAGTTTGCGTCTTTTCGTGCAAAAGCAGTAATAAAAAGGCTCTGAAATATTAGATCCGGCATTTTTATTTGCAGTCTATTCAAAGTCAGTCATACTGCAGTGGCTCAATGTGAAGAGCTTCAACAACTCCGATATGCTAGAATGCAACATGCCAAGCTTAGGCAATAGAAGATCTACTGACTACTAAATACGTACTCTATGCCCGATGCTTCATCACAAAATCGTTTCCTATTTCGAACGCGCATTTGACTTTAGCTAAGGTTAGTTTAGTAATTTAAGTTTTATACAACATGTTGAGATTTTGTCAAAATTGCTGTCCAGGAATCCCATATGTCGGTTAAAAGTTGATCAACACTACGAGCTGCTGCGTAACGAGCTGCTACGTAATGCATCGTGATTAATTAATGAACAAACGGCATCAGTCCTTCTCCATCTGCTCATAGATATTGCTTGAAGTTACAGTTTCCATCTCAAAGAATTTTTCTCGTTAGTGGACTGAGGACCTTTCAAGATTTCCCAAAATTTGTTTTTTTCTCGTCATTTGCTTTCATCACATAAACATCACATGAATTTGTAATATGAACATGACAAGAATTCGTAATATAATCACGGCATGGCAAATAATATGCTTCATCCAAGATAAGGGCTCTATTTCGAGAAAATATTCCGGGCATGTTTGGAGTGTGGTCGTGCCCTTGACCACCTACAAGTTAATATTACACTGATCCAGCATACTTGCTTAATCTTCGAAGTAATTTGTTCCCTTTCTCCCAAAATCTATTAGTTTGATGAAGCTACAGATGACCCATTCTCAATTTATTTTTTGAACATGACGGAATATGAAAACAAGTTGCTCGCTCCCATCTATAAAGATGGAATAATATATGGCCTCTCTAACTTGCTAGGTATGGACTGTAAAATGTCACCACATTCATTCCGAGTGCACCATGACAAATACCGATTCAAAGGAATAGTTACATTTAAGTCGTCCACATAATAAGTGTTACCATTGCACTATTTTAAGTATTAAAAACGAGTGCGCTGCATTTAAGTACCGTGACAAGAAATTGTCAGTTTGACATTGTCAATTTAATATGTCTTTAATAAGAAGATTTTCTGTTTTTTTCATATTTTTTTGCCCTCTCGAACGCTTGCCTCCTCCCTCACCTCTGTGCGTCATTGAAAATACTTATGCTATTACTAAGTAACATCGTAACGATATTGTAAAGAGCGAGAAACGGAATGACACAAGTGGCACACCGCACGATGTTTCGAAGGTCATCGAATCTTCCGGAATGAACCGCCGAGTATATAGGGAGCCGCGTCGCCGCTCGGAGTCTCAGGTGTTAATTCTCAGGTGCGAGATTTAAATCAGATATAAATAGTTGTAAATAAATTCAGTAAAAATAAATATTTCTAGTAGTCGTAAATGATTGTGTTTCGTAGTCTAAGTGTGTAAATAAGTTAGTTTTCTAATTTTGTGCAATCGAGTACCTAATTTACACCTAACGAAATACGCTACCATATAAACAGAATTCGAATGTATATGTAAAAAAGATTATTGAGTTCTTCAAAGAATGCTGTCGGTTTCTAAGATTTGTTAGAAACAAAAAACATAGCAAAATAGACAGAATCCTGATTATAGGCATTTAGTACCTATTGGCTATTCATAATATTTTCCAATTCTTTAACCTATACATCATTAAATCGAACAAGTTATTTTTTAGGGAAACTTAAGTATACTGAATATTAGAAAAATCACTTATTAATCTTCAACGAATTTATTTTTCAACTTTGTCAAGTTCATTTGAAGTTAGAACAGAATAATATCATCTGCAGATCCTGAAAAAACAACTTGTGAATCAAGGGTATCAAATTGAATAACTATAGAAAATTGGACCAAGCATTAAAACCTGCGGTACTATCATTGTATTATAAAATGATTTTGCTAAATATTTTTATATTTAATAGATCGAGTCGATTCCACCTCAAACTATCACTCCTCTGTTAACTTTTAATACAAAATCGTCAGACGATGGACTTAATGTGCATGATATTTGTTTACACTCCCAAGTAGCCTTTGGATAATTTTTACCATTTTACCCATAAAGTACACTTAAAATATTACTGTATTATTTTCCAAACGACTGAACCCCGTCTTTATTGCTTTCATGTGCAGCGGCTACCATACATAGTTAAAACAACTCTCGGATTGAATTACACATTACCCGGCTTTTTCTAGGAGACAGTAATGTAATAACTCTTTACAGCTGCTTTACATGAACCTTTTTTCTGTTTCTTACTTTATCCAATTAGTTAAATTATATGTATAAAAAAGGAAAATTAATATACTACTACTACTACCATCACGAAACAGCATTATTCTATCAATATCATTTAGTCTTAAGTCTAAAAGATAATTGTGAATTGAATATTTTTTCAAATCTTAATAAGTAACATTTCATATAAAAGACTAAACAGATAAATATGTGATTAAGCAAAATTAATGAGGTGAAATGATATGTCCATAAGAGTGTTTGTGTTGTGAACCATAATTGGCGAATGGTATTGCAACTAAGTTTTTATTAATTAGACATCATAATGATAACAAGTTTCGTATTTACTCTCCCTGAATCTGAACCTAATTTTTTCCAAAAACTATACAGCTCTTAAAATTCCTTAAGCCTTTTACTCTTCAAAATATTAAAAAATTTGAATGTTTAAGCAGTTTCATTTTTCGCATCCGAAAGTGTTAGGAGCGAACCAATTTAAACTTTTTCCCAATCCATAGATCAAAGATATGAATTCTTATATCTCAAAAAACACGAATTGAATAAATCTATTATATTCTGTATTTACACCTATAACCTCGCTACTTCTCTAAAAATTGCAACGCTTATTTATTCGCAGATGGCACACAGTTCTACTTATCATTATTTCCTGAAGAAAAAAATAGGGCCACTAACTTCCTCGAAGCAACTTCCAAATTTTGTTTGTTCTCGTAATTTGGGACTCTAAATGGATCCGGTCTCAGGTATAAAGAGCAAATAAATAAATGCATATACAGGGTGTTTCATAATTAGTGGGACAAACTTAGAGGGGATATAAAGCGCCTGAAAATAAGCAAGTTTGTTCCATAAACCCCTATCCGAAAATGATTAAATTTTGAAATACAGGGTGATACAATTTTATTTTTCACGATAAATTTGACATCCTATAGATATTTTTCTGAAAATTATTAGGTAGTTTCTATGCGTCTAGTACTATTTCCTAATGCATAGTTTCATTTTTTATTTTACCAGCGGGCCAGAACCTAGTAGTGAACTCTTTAAAAAAATAGTACGCCACTGCTTTTTCTTCAAATAAAAAATATTTTTCAATTGCTTATTTATTTTATAGTAAATTTTCGTCTATTGGCTTTGTCTTCTCTGACGTAGCGTTTTCGCATAAAAAAATAAAGTCCATTGTTCGAAGTTCATTTCTTGCTAAAATTAAAATTTTTAGTTTTATCCGTTTGAGAATATTTACGGTATTTATTCTAATGAAAAAAATTACTTGCTTTGAGTGTGGAATTATCTACAGGGATGTCAAATTTATCGCGAAAAATCAGATTTTTTCTTAACATTTTAGCACCCTGTATCTCAAAATCTAATAATTTTTGGATAGGGGGTTTATTGCGCAAACTTACTTATTTAGAGGCCCTCTATAACCCCTTCAAGTTTGTCCCACTAATTATGAAACACCTTGTATACAGTCTGTTTATATTATATGTTAAATTTTGAATGATTATTTACGGCACCGATTATCTACATGACAGAAAGTTAACCTGAGTAATGCTATGGTTTTAAGTCATTTTAATTTTGCAGATTTAATATATGGACCAAGCTTGGACAGTATCGATAAAAAGAGTTCAACGAGTGCTTACTAAAGTCATGTCTACGGTTTATATGTGATGTTTGGCGTCGCGATCCGGTTAGCTACAATCTATACCTGAATATATTTCAATTCGTTCCTTATATTATAACCAGCTTAACTAACGTAACTTGACTAACTTATTTAATGAACAAAATAGGCTAAAGCCCCTTCTTTTTTGTGAACTACGTCATAGATTTTAATCTCTTCCCCTTTGCCTTCAATAACATTTTACGAAGCTCATTCTCCCGTAATGTATATATCTATTGTACAACCAAATTCTTACAGATTTGAAAACATTCCTACTAACTAACAGGCGTAAAGAAACATCATCAACAGTCTGGAAGACATACAAAAAATTAACCGTCCGAATTGAGTCAAAAGCCTTGGAAGAGTCATAAATCATCTAAGATTAGAAGCCTCTATCCAAAGTCTTCATTAGAGCCACCTTATATAAAAATTATTAAACAGGTTTGCAATTCACATCTTTTTAAATTTCATTTTATTATCTTTATTTCAATGTATTTTTTTTATTATAACACTATAATTTTATTGTTTCATGGAACTAAAATTTTTTATAATGTATATATTATGACCCTTCACTCTAGGATGGTTCTTTTTTATGACTGGCTATTTTTAGCTTGATTTTTTGTTGTATATACTAACTGGAACAATTTCAAAACACCTTTATTTTAGTTATAACTGTATTTCTTAAGTTTTGTTAATGCATATTTTGTTTTCACATTAAAGCATATTTTGATTTTGATTTTATACAGAGCGAAAACTGTTATTGACCAAATTATGACTCCTATTGAGTTATTCTTATAATAAGCTGTCAAAGCCATTAATGTCGTCTACTCCATAATTAGCAATATCTTTATCATTACTTGAGTTGAAGATGGAGGAGATGTAGTACTAAACTTTATTTATAAGTCATCGATTGTTAAAATATGCGCCAAAGATTATTATTATATTACTCTTTATTCCTTGTAAAAAGGGAATAAGAAACTGGCTAGTATCTATATTCTATCTACTAAAGGATCTTGCAAGTGATGGACCATTTTAAAACAAACGTTGGGTATTATCTGTTTATTTGTTATATCAATGATAACATATCAAATCGTACATCTTACACTAAATAATTTACAAAATTACAATACCATAAAGATGTAAAAAAATAATAATAAATCCTTAACTAGCACACTCTTAAACTATTATAGGATTCAGTTTGTTAAATTCGCTTAAAGTAATTAGGTTGATTGATACTATTTTGTTGCTTTTAGACCTTTTTCTGAAAGATAAAAGCATTAAAAATCATTGAAAAAAAATTAATCATTTTTTATATCATACCGATGGTCTGTCTCTACTAAAAGCTTCTGAGCACACATTAACAGCACTCCAAGGATTCACCATTTTACATTCGCAATCTAAACCTTGTTCAACATTGATAAGTTGCTCAGCGATATTAGATGCGGCTATTTTAATATATTGCTTCTGATCGGCGTCGTTCAATGACAAGAAGTTGTTGTTTACAAAAGCATTTCCACGGTTCTGAAAAACGAGATTATTGAAGAAATTTCGCAAGCATACAAGTACAAAAAGAATAAATTACCTGATTGACGGTGAAATCTACACAGTAGTCCTCATAGTTCAATTCCTTATGCAGTTCAGCAGTTCCTTTAGGATTCTTCTTGCCTTGAGATAAAGTGAATACATTCTGGCTGTTGAATCCAATGATATCTTTGGTCTTTTTAGCGTCTTTCAGCTTTAACGTACTGAACGGGGTGAACAGGTTCAAAGTGATCTTGTTGTTTTTGTAGAGATAGGCGAACAGTTTTTGAAGCTAGAGGAAAAGTTTAATATGAATTGAAAATTATTAAAATGACTACAAAGTACGTACCGGGTATAGTTTTCCAACTTCACACTCGTCACCGTTGACAACGATAATCGATTTCAAAGCGTTCGCTCTGAAAGGATAATTGGATGCGGCATCGAAAGTGCGCGATTTCAAGTTGAGTCCGCTTGCCAAACCGATTTCGTGGATGGCCTCTTTGATATCCCCGGCCCACTTCTGGATCTGTGGGTTTTCGATATCCTTAATGTCGTAGTCCGGTTTGGGTTCCTCTCCGAATTTCAGCGCTGGCGGTTTACCTTTGAATGTCAGTTTGCCACCGACTGTGATATGAGATGGCCATTGGTTCAAACCTCCGTATGTTACCAAGTGGAATTCAACGTCTCTGTAAATAGGCAAGAATTTGAGTCATCACCAGTCTATTCTAATAAATCTAAAGTATATATATGCACCGGTTTTATGAGTGTAAGCAATCAGGTAAAAATGCCATGGGAGCAGTTGAAGAAGTTCGATCTATGTTCAGTTTAATCAAGCCATGAAAAAAAAATGTAAATTTTAGTGAGGCAAGAGCTAATCCAGGTAATTTAGAAAGCAGAATAGTCTGGAAAGGAACATAAATAGCACCTTTTGAAGATGATTTTAATAGGAATCCAAACAGTGTTTAGTTCCAAATAATCTTTGCTATTGATTTGGGAAAAATAGAAATAGAAAATATGACACACTCGCTGGAAAGAATGATCTCTTGATTCTTACAAGAAATTTGAAAAGTGTATAGGGGAATAGTCATTTCCAGAGAAGTGGCAATACAAAATTATCTGTTTTATAAATGGTATATTTCTAAAATGATCTCAGTAGAAAATAACTTAGTGTAAACGTTGCTAAATATCGACCAATCATGAAGAGAAGAGAGATGAGTTTTCTCGACCCCATTTCAATTATAAAATATGCAAGCCTTTTGTCATTCGAGTTATTGAGGGAGCACGTTATATGGCAAAAATGCAGTATCTTCTGGTTAATTCGTTAATGATTTATCATGGTTATATCCTCCATGAAATTTTGAGTATAAAAAAGCGGGTGGGTGCCTCGTGTGCTCAATCCAGACAACAAGTACAAGCGTAATTTCTGTATCGTTTCGTGACTGTTGATGAAACATGCATACACAACACTTCAAACGGTGGATTTTATTCAACGAAAGTGCTCCAAAGAGGGCGAATACTGTCCTATGAAGAGATGATGACCACCGTTTTCTAGGATTCACAAGGTATAATCTACATCGACTACGTCTACCTAGAGAATGAACTCTGCCAAGAGTAAAAATATTTAAATTGGTAATTAAAAATTTGCCTTGAAGTTATCATTCCGTGGCCTTCTATTGCCTGAAAATGAAGATGAAAATAAAAATACTTCAATAAAGTGGGATTTACCAGGAAATAACAAGAAAAAATTCCAACTGCGTGGAAGAAATATATTTTTTTTAATTGAAAAAGATAGATAGTAAAGACATCCAAACTTTCAAACATTTAATGGAAATTTTGTGGATATCCAATGAATAGCTTGTATACTCTGTGGAATCTGAATTCTACATTGATTAACAAATGTATTCCTTACCTTACTGCTTTGGCACCCAACTCGCTTGTTATTTCAGGAATAAGTTGCTTGACCAACTTATCGTAAAGCTTCTGGTTCGCTTTTTCAGAATCAACGATAACAACGATATCGGCCGATTTCGATGGCAGTTTTACACTGAAAGTATCTCCGACACTGAAAGGTTTCTCGCTGTTGGTACATTTAACTAAAAAATACATTTAATAAAAATATAAACTTAAGCAGCAGTGTCAATTCATCGACATACCAAGATGTTCAGGTACGTGAATGGGTACATGTCTTATTTGGCAAGCAGCTACGTAAGCCTTGGCAATAGCTTCTTCGGTTCCTTTAACGTTGGCGGCCAATCCATGGGCACAAGCGGCCTTGAAGTTTTCTGTTGCTACGAATGGGTAGCACAGTCTTAGAGACGATTCGTAGTTGAATAGTTTGTTGCAAGTTGGGTTTTCTGGGATCTAAAAGAATAATTTGGTTATGATTTAATAATGTCAGAGATGGCTAGTTAGTGATTTCTACACAATACGCTGGATCTTTGGCATCAGTGACATGACATTCTAAGAAAATTTTTTTTTTGAGAAGAAGCAAAAGAAAATGGGGAAAAAGAAGGAGATCATGAATAAATGATATATATTTGATTAGACCTCATTTTAGATAATGCTAATTAAGGAACTAAAATGTAGAAATGGAAGAATATCATTTACGAAGATTCTGAGCGATGTTTGGTTACTGCATTATACTCTATAATAACATTAAAATTTTTATGAAATACTCACAGATTCGTGTTTTGGTGGTGTAACATCGGGACAGGAACTACTCAATTTATATCCATTTCCAAATTGTCCTTCAGCAGTCACGATTTTTCCATTAGGTAAAGTGAAGTCGTCATAAGGTTCCGCGTTACCGTTACCAAGCAGACCTCTCAACTGGCCGTGATAGAATCCTGACACTGATACGACACATCCCTGTAGATCTGGGACACATTCTACAGTTATACCAGCCGTAGAATGTAGACTGATTGTTTCGTAACCCCTCCATGCAGCCAAGGTTTGTTTGCGGATCGGCAGTTCGGTTGCGTCTGTAAATTGGTTGAAAATTATAATATTAAGCCAGGCTTGCTGACTATATTATTACCTTGGTTAATTTTAACTTTTCCACCCTGTTGTAAAGTGATAGAACCATGAGAATCAGCCAAGGTAATCGCAGTCAAGAGTCCATCCTTGTATGTTCCAGCCAAAGTGAAGTTACCATTAATAGCGTCTCTTACGAGGAGGTAATTACATTTGCCTGGGAATGTGATATGTTTGCCATCGAAGGTGAAGATGTGCTGACCTTGCACGATAAGCCCGAATACTTAAAAAGAAATAAAAACATGAACAGTAATCCAGTATTAAAACAAACAATTTCTTACATTGGAATGGTGCAACTAGTTCAAGTGGGTCGGTAAACAAACTCAAGACAAATTTGCCTATTTCGGGGTTTGATTCTTGATCTAAGATGTAACTGATTGGTGAGAATTTCACGGCAACTAATTTAGGCAAGTTATTGAAATAACTGAGTGGTAAAAAGCTGCTGGAATCGACACTAGAGCCTGGAAGTTGGATATTATCTGTTCTGATAATGTTGGACAGTTTCTTAACTATATTGGCGAGAACTTGGCCAATTTGTTCGAATGCTGCTATATCATCCACTGGTTGATTCTTCAATTTCTAAAAATCAAAGGGTGTTAAAATATTCTATTTTAGTCCATTCAAAATGACTTACCTTTTCGATGTAGTCAGTGACACTATCCAAAAGCATGTTGATGTCACTCTTGATTACAAATTCATTGGGGATAATATCCTTGATAGTCTCAAAGACTTCCCTTATAGTGTTGACTACGGCATCAGCGCTTGGAAGACCCTCTTTGATGAACTACAATAAAAATTACATAAAAAACTAATTCTAGTTGCAAATTTTTGATATTCACCTGTTCATATTGAGCTTTTAGCTCTTCAATAGCAGGAGATGCCTTGAGTTCATTACTGATTCTCTGAATTATTTCTCTGACACTCTCTAGACCATTGTTATAAATGTTTTGGATCAGTTTGCCGACATCCTTGAAAAGTTCTCTGAATGCACCAGCAAGTTCCTGAAGTTCTGGTTGATATTTCTCCAGAATTTCGGCTCCTTTACCTACAATGTTCAAGGCCATGTCCAATATAATTTGTGCAATCGAGTTAACTTCTTTCATTAAATTCGAAACAATTGTCTTAATCTGTGGCAACAGTTCCTTCTCAATTGATTGGATGACGGTTTTGAAAGATTCCTCTAATATTCTTGATGTTTCTTCGGCAAATTGACTTAATTTTTCGAACCATTCGGTGGTGACCGAAATAAGTGTTCCTAAAACCTTTTGGATAGCATCGCTGAGCTCTTTAACACTCTTGTCATTTAAGATTTCCTGTTTTAGTTCTTCGAATTCTTTGGCGTAGAATTGTTTCAATGGTTGCATGTTTGGTGTTGCTTTTTGGGCAATGGCGTTTAAGTCTTGGGCTTCTTTCTTGGCTTCCTCGATCCATTTTTCTCCCAATTGTTCTAATCCTTCGAAGTATTTGGTAGAGCGTTCTTTGATTTTTCCAAGAACGTTTTGGATGGCTTTAGAGTCAACTTTGTGGTCTGATTTTAGGAAGTTAGCATCATCCAATTTTACTGTGGCAAAGAATAAGTTCTGTTTGTTACCACCTTCTTGGATATCGGCGCGGATGTCGGCGATTTGGTCTGGGATCAGTCCGGCGTTGAAGAGCAGTTTTCTGTCTGGTTGTTCTAAAACGAGCAATTAAGCAATAAGTTTTGAAAATGTTGTTATACACCAATAAACTTACTTTCAAATCCAACGCTGTAAGCCACAGTGTTATAATTCTTAATTTCCATACGGCTGACGATTGGGTTGTTGTCATAGGAAGACACCTTTGATTCAATGACCTGTTCATTTTCAGATACGCGGATTTTATTAGATGCATCGATCAAAACTTGATTTAAGAGTTTAAGGTGGCCGGAAACTTCATTCGGAGACCATTTTGATGCGAGGGAGTTTTCCCATTTGGTACTTCCTACACGATACTTAACGTCTGAGTTATAGGTGAGTTCCTATGAAAGTTAAAAGGTAATAATCTGAGTTGACAAGTTGAATTTTTTACTTACGCTGTTTACTCTATCACCAGCAACGATTTCAGATCCACGAATATCAATTCCCAAGCCGCTACTCTTCAGTTCAAACGTTATCTTGGAAGATCCCTTGGTCTTTGTGCTGTCTAATTTAACTGATTTATGGTAGGTGTAAACCAACTTTTGATCATCTTGAGCGAAAATGTCAAGAACCGATTGAATATCGATCTGGCCGTTGTATGGAGTGCCTGATCTGGTTGCGGTGAAGGTACTTGATAAAGGCTTGTTGAGTCCAGGATGATTGAACTTCATTTGCCCATTGATCTTGCCACTGGTGTTAACATCCAGAGACCAAGACAACGCCGTCTTCTTGTTAGGATGGTTCTTCTTGTCAATATAGAAAGCTAGTTCTCCGCTAGCCTTTCCACCTTCTCTCAAGTTTTTAAATGGCACACTGTGAGCTTCCAGAGCTACCAACCTCTTAGGGGTGGTTAGACTAACTCCAGCTTCAGTTGGGTGGATGTAAAAACTATATTGGTATTTACTGTTTGCATTGTTTTGGAAGTGGGCATCTACTGTGTGGTCGATAACCCATTCTTTACGGTTGGTGGTGGCCTTTAGGCCAAATTCGTGGGAGAGACCAAGTTTACGTAGGTCAAGACTAATCTCGAGGACTTGGTTGAAGTTTGAAGCATCTGGAAATTGAAGAAATATTGCGATTATTGTTAAAAATTTAATATTATTGTATACTAAATTTGTACTTCTTTATAGCATCATCTAATTTGAAAGTCTTATTATTGGTACTTCTTTAAATGGACGGAGCTATTGCAGACATCGTGAGTTCATGAACATAAAATACTCTTAAATGAGAGATGAGATTGACCTGTTTCAGATGATACTTTGAAGAAGCTGGCAGTTAATGCTGATAACTTGTAATAATCTAATGAAGTTCCATTTTAAAAAACTTCTTTGCTTACCATTGGCGTTAATCTTATTTTCAATTTCGATGTAGGCACACTCCTTTGTTTTCTCGCAGTAAGAGTTTTGAAGTCTAAAGTGCTTGTTGGTTAGCTTGTATTCGGAATCGATAGCTCTGTCTCCCAAAGAGGCGTCAAACGAAACTTGTACTCCTTGTTCGCCATTTTTGGCAGTTTCTAATTTCTCCAAGATGTACTTGAAGTTGCCAGATCTGGATTGATCCTTCATCTTGAAGTCTCCGCTACCGTCGATTATGAATTTGCCATTTTCTTCCTTGGCGGCGTAAGAAAGTTCTCCGGATAAGTAGTTCTTGTCCGCGACTTTGATGTTGACGTTGAGTTTACGGTCAGAAGATCCAGCTTTGTTCGATGCTTCAAAAACGATCTTGTTCAGTTTTAAGCTGGGTGAGTTAACGTGTCCTTTTATAATAAGATTTTCGATGTTTTCAACGTTGATGTTGATGGATCCATCCAGAAGGAAAGATTTTTCTTCATTCACTAGTTTTAATTCACCTAAGATAAAAGGTGATTTAAAAAATCAGTTATTTTCGAGGGTTAAAATTTTGAAAAATAGATACATATTATATTTTGTGTAAAAAGTGCAAATTCGGCAAAGCAGAGCAAATTCGTAAAAAATATAGCTGATGAAGCTGATGAAGGAAAAGAAGAAGGAAAAAACCAAAGAAGAAGAAAGGATTAAGCCAATGGAGGAGAAGATGTTAGAAGTGAACAAGGACAGAAAAAAGATAGAAAAGTGCCTGGTGACGGTTCTTGGCGCAAACGAGGTGTCTCTTAGCTTTTTGATTTTGTTTCACTAATCGGATGGTTTACTGGAAAAGTGGTCGATATTTTTGTAAAGTCAAAATATTGTGAATTTTAAAAAGGAAAACGATATAGAAGAATATAAAGAATAGGCTAAAAATTATCAAAATGTATGTCAAGCTAATCACGAATGCTCAGCTGGCAAAATGGAGGGAGGTGCATTTATTAAAACGTTTAAACGATCGGAGTCTTTATATGGCATAATGTATCCAAATTAAGTCGCTGATGGAGATTTCAAAACCTTTAAAGGTAGATGAAAATCAAATAAGTAGAATCTCAGACTCGTAATGGCATTTACGCAATGATTTACCATAAACCTCTATAGATAGGAATTCAAAATACAATAAGTGCAGGGGCGGAGAAGACTCTTAGTGCTCATGGCAAAAACCAAAAACTATTGAAAATTTATCAAGCTACTTGCATAAATCACCACTATCTCAAGAAGTTTATGAGGGAATGTCTCTAGTTTATCAAGAGTGGAGCTTTCTTCACGTTGGATCACTACACTGGATCTTCCTTCACGTTGCCTAGGTGAATTCACACAGAATTCAAAAGAGAGTTTCAACTAAATCTTTCTGCGGTGGAAAAAAAACAATAACACTTCAACACGTTTTCAAAGTTTAAACTTACCTCCAAACTGACGGTCACTAACTTTATGCCCCTTAAGATATATCTGTCTTAGTTTCCCCTCGGGACAGACAAGTTTAACGTTGACAACGGGGCTGATTTCACTGAGTCCCAATTCTGAATTAACCTTCCAAGTCTTTCCATCTACCACGAGCTCTACGGAACTAACGACTTCGTTGCCACCCTGAGAACGTTTAGTGTTTACGATGATTTTATGGCTTTTCGGTCCTGCAGCTGTAACTGTATCAAGGCCAGCTACTAATTTATACTGGTGGTCAGAGGTTCTATCGAGGCTGACTTCACTCTTCACGGACTGTCCATTTCCATAAGTTACTAGCGAATTAGCAGATCCTCCTCGTTGATCTTCTTTGAGATTATAACTGGCATCGATACTGATTGGCTCGAGTTTGTTCAAAGTCATGGATCCCTTCACTTTTCCTGATAAAGGCCCAACAACAACATCACCAGATGATTTAAGGGTTACGAAAGAGCCTTCAGCATTTGCCGCATCTACTGAAACAGAACCTTCAACTTGAACTGGTGCAGAAGGATCTTCCGTTTTAGTTACAGATCCTTTTAGATCAACATTTAAGCTCTTCAGTGGTTCAGATGCGCTAGTGAGTTGGATCTTTAAGGCTCCTTCTTTCTTTGGTTTGCTCAAGTCATGATTGCCTTTGATTTGTAAGTTGTTTGCATTTCCGTAGCTACTTTGCAGGTCATAATCTCCAATGACTCCTTTATTGCAGTTGCTCACAAAGCGCACTTCCAAGGGATTACTAAGTATACTTCCAGATACTTTATTGTGCAAATTAAGTTGCTGTAATTCACCTTGCTTAGTGGACTTGATGGTTAAATCGTTGTTGATGTTTTTACCGTTACTGTCATCAGCGGATATGTTAATGTCGGCATCGATAATACCTTCCTCCATGTTGCTGTTTCTCCAGCTTCCCTTGTAACTGTATTTTGTGCCAGGGGTATTCTTGTTTTTCCTGTACTCTACACTTGATAAGACGTGTCCGGTGTAAAGGTCATTTACGCCTTTGCATTCAAAATTTGATTTTGCTTGTAAATACTGTTCTCCTGGGAGAGTTATTTCCAATTCGCTATTCAAATTTTCCAGATCGTTATTTCCGGTTTTAGATGCTTTTGCATTGACTTCAAGAGGATATCCGAAAGCATCAACTTTATTTTTAGTTTCCAGGGAGTTTTCATCCATGTTGGTTTGAGTGGAGATAGAAATTTTAGCAGAGTTGTCTTTTGCGTTTGGATAAAAGTTTATACTAATATCGTAACGCTTATCTGGTTGAACGTTGAAGGTGGTATCAGCTTTGAATTGACGTTTGCCGTTTTGTAGATCAACAACAACTTCACCGTTTCCAGTACCGCTGTTTGAGTGCACTTGACCATTAAGATTAATTAAGTTTCTGATAGCGAGTTTAAGGCTTCCGTTGGCATTGCCCTTTTTGTCAGCTCTTAAGAATGAGTCGATAATGCTGTCACTTCCAGAGTTAATTTTAGCATGAGCGTCTACGTCTTCTTCAGTCATTTTAAGTCCAGTGCTTACCTTGATAGGACCAGCCTGTGTTGGTACATGGATGGTTAAATCCGTACCGACATTCATATAGTGAGGGCGAATGGCATGGGTGATTACACCGTCAAATTTCAATTTTCTTCCGTTTAATTCAATAGTGTTGGAAATTTTACTTTGGTCATTCGGAAGGACTTGTCTGGACGATTTCACTTCAAGCTTGTTTTCTAGACCCCATACTTCGAATTCCACTTGATAGTCACCGTTAGATTTTTCGTTGACTTTAGCTTCTAGTTCTGATCCCAGTTTTAGTTCGCCATATTCAAGGTTGATGTCATAGTCGATTGAATTTGGAGTCTGTTCCAGCTCGAGTTTTGCGTTAACTCCGATAAGAGGATATTTGATACTTTGTTTGGTAGCAAAACGGAAATCTGAGGAACTTTTAAACTTATTTACTATACTCGAGGTGATGGTCAAGATGGCAGTTTTCGAGTTTAGATCTGGTCCATGGATTAACTGGATAGCTACGTCGCAGTTGTTCACTTGACGTTTCAGTTCTCCTTTAAGGTTAAAGTTGGCGTTACTGTTAATCGTGTTTTCCATTTTAACATTAAACTTTACTAGTTCTACTGTTAGTTGTAGACGACCTTCAAACTTAACGTTGGCGCCTGGACTGGGGGCCATACTGATATCGGTAAACCAGATTCCGGAGTCTTTTCCAGCTGTTCCTTGCAGCCCTAATTCATATTGTTCACTGACAACTTTTATATTCTCGAAAGTTAATTTGAAGTTTTCTCCATTTTGCTCGACGATAACTTGACCCTCAGTTTTCACTGGTAAGGGTATCAGTCCTTGTGGAGTTCTGTATTCCAGAATTGGTTTGTAAATTGTTTTATCTGAAGTGCCGGATACAGCAACTCCTATTTTACCAGAAAATTCTTCTTGGTCATTAGTAAGCTAGAAAGAAATGGAATTAGTTATATTTAAGGATGGATAAATCCAAACTTACCTTTAAAAGTAAAGATCTTTCAACGTTAGTCATAACAATCCTGGCTTCAGCGGATGCTTGTTTCTGTGGTGAACTAAATAATGCTCTAATAAACTTCTCTGGAGAATACTCAGCCGCGAGGTCCAAAGACACCTTCTTCTGTCCATCCTTACCGATAGTTTCAAAAATAAGATCGGCGTGTCCTTCTTTGGTGTTATGCCTGATATGATATTCAGATACGTCGTCGTTTTCGATCGTTACGGCGATTTTGGCATCACCAGCCAACGGGAATGGCAAAATCGGGATCTGTTGTCCCTCTAGATTGGGTCCGTTTACTTCAGCGCAGAACGTCAAACCGATGAAGGGGCTCAGTTGGTCCAAGCAAATCGAAAAGTCTTTTACTTGAGTGAATTTAAGTGGAAGATTTTTTTCGCGTCCAGCTTGCTCTTTGTTTACAAACACGATTTCATGGTTGGCGGACATCAGTTTTTGTTCAGCAACTGGTAAACCGAATTTCACATCGAATCCTGAAGATTGGTCCCAGGATGCTGTTAAGTCGCCGCCGGTGGAAGAGTACAAGGTGGAAATTACTTTTAAGCCATTTTCGACAACCAAAGAGTCTAGGGTTAGTTTTCCGGATACTTCGATGTTAGAGCTTGGGGCAAGTTTTATTTTCAATTCTCCTTTGTCTGGATTATTAAGCAAATGACGGAGGTCAATACTTCCTTGGGCCTTAATTTGGATTGTCGCCGTTCCTTCTACGGCGAGACGAAGAGGGAAACCGAGGGAGGTAGGGTATGCTAATTCAGTGTCTAGGAAATTGATGTTGCGACGTAGAGTTTCCTGTAAAAAAATCAAAAATTAATAGAAATCGATTTATTTTCACATATTTATTAAATTGGTAATATATCACTTAAAATGCTTACATCGAAATTGTTCAGCTTATCAAGTCCATTATTCAACTCCTGGATTATTTTGTCAATGATCTCTTCAGGTTTCACCTTAGCTTCCTGGTTAATATTTAAAAAGAATATTTCACCACCGAAAGCCTTTACTCCCAAATCCAGATCCAAATCTTTATTCAGCTCACTTGTTTTAATCTGCACTTGCTTAGCGATATGATCGATTTCAGCCTTACTAACATCCCTTCTGTTCCTGTTTAAAGTGGCTTTTAGTTTCTGTTCCACATACTGGGCCAAATTACCAAATTTGTTTTTTCCCTCTTTAAGGGTGCTGGATAACATCGAGTGTCTTAAAACTCCTTTTGGTCCGAAGTAATGTTCGACGAGCCTGTCCAGATTTTCTTGTCTAATTTCAATTTCTAGGGTATTAAAGCGGTGTCCGAAAATTTCCGCGGTAAGATTGAGATTGCTGGATCTAGGCAACCAGGAATTTTGGCTGTAGATGACGTTGGATTCGGCAGCCGCTCCATATCCTAAGGTGTCTATGGAATACGAAAATTCACCGTTGAATGAATATTTACGAGGATCGATTGGGAAGTTTCTTCTGACGCTAAATCCTAAGAATTGTTTGGCCAGACTCTTGTCCGGGTTGGCAGAGGCGCGGAGAGCGTGGATGTGGGATGCGATGAACCCACCGACTTGGATGCTTGGTTCTTTTAAGAGTAGAGCCTTGATTGCGTTTCCTTTAACGAAGACAAGAGTTACAGATGCCTTTCCAATATATCACTTCAACTTACCAATTTTAGCATTCGGACATTGGGCCACTGCCAAATAAGCTTTAATCCTGACTTCGGAATCTTGCTGAATATCTTGCAAAATTTGCAAAGCGCTGTTTCTCAGTTTGTCTTTGCATGGGTCAGCCAAGTAAGTTTCCAAAGCGGCTACCCGCACTCTATACAAATCAAAACACAATTTTAGTATAAGCGATTCCAGATTAGATGACGGTAAGTACACACCTGTTGGGGATATTTTTGTTTTGTGCAAGTCCAGTAAGTTTGGGGATGACATTTTCGTTCAAATGATGGAAGTTAGCAAGAGCCTTAAGGGCAAACACCGCGTCATTTTCTTGTTCCCTATTGGTAGGCTTGGTGCCGATCTTCGCTAGCAATTTGCTGGTAAGGGTCTTAATTTCTGCGTTGTCGCTGCAGTCGTGCTGCTGGCAGAATTTACCGGCAAGGTTGCCAATACCTAGGTAGGCTTCCCGGGGTAGATTTGCGGTATTTAGGAGAGTCTAAAGGGAATTTTGTTTGCTTTATTGTCAAAGGGTGTGTGTTCAATGTAAAACTTACAGTGGCAGCCTTAACAGATCCCGCGGTGGCATGCCTAACTACGTTTAGTCCCAAAAGAACTAGTCTCCTATCAGTTTCATCAAGTTGTTTCTTGTCCAAAAGTTCAAGTAAGGCCTCCACGGTATCACCGTTTCCTGCTCTAAGTAGAGCGTCTAAATATAGTCGTTTTGCTGCCTCTTTGTCACCAACACCTAGTAAAAACAGAATAGATTTATTCAACGATCTTAAATATTGATATTAAACAATTATCGGAGCCTACAGATCGGGCAGACTCATCAAGATTCGCGATTTATCCCCCTAGCATTATTGCTTTATAATGAGAGTATTACTATCTAATAAGGAAAATTAGTATCCAGCAACTTGTTTCGAAAAATTTTAGATTTGCGTGTGAGTACGATGATTTTAAGAAATTATAAAAGTTTCTCAAGACATTCTATTTATAGATACAGCATAATGAAATAACCAGCCAATCCAGAAAAATCAGAGGCATTCCCATAAGAACATGTATTGCTTGACTCTTTACTCTTTTATATCGTTATTAATATATTCGAACATTTCTTTGTAGGGATTAATGTTTATTATATAAAAAAGATACTTACCTACTCCACTCTTAACTTGATTGTAAACAGCCAAAAGGTCATTTTTATTGCTAACCCTTACAATTTTCAACAAATTAATGAATTCCCTGGCCGTGTTTTCGCCTACAACAATGTCAATGGTCTTTGCGACCTCTTTCACTGCATTTTGGATAGTCTGGACATTACTGCCTGGTGCCACTACTGGATGAGGGTTTTCAAAGATGATAGATCTGAGGTAAGTAGGAAAATTATTAGTCAAATTGATTATGTTTCTTTTACTAGTTCATTACCTGGGTTTGGTGGTGGTTACTTGTGGACTTTCCGGAGAACTGCCGCTAAAGTGCAATTTACTGATGACCTGTGCCTTGGCACCATTTTTCCCAACGGAAAACGGTACAAACAGGTAATCTTCACTCACGGTAGCTTGATCGAGGATTCCATTTTTGATTTTCAAAGTGGCGCTGTAATCGCCGTTAAGGATCGGGCTTGATTTGATTTCGCTGTTCAGGTTCAATGCAGTCGTGAGGAAGTCATGTTGAATATGTTCTCTGGAAAATACTTATATAAATCAAGGCCTGAGAGTAACCTAGCATATTCTTACCTAAAGAAGCATTTGTTAAGACTTCTTGCCTTCTGGATGACTACGACGTCTCCTTCTTTGTGCGTGGCTACATCAGTGGGGCACCTTCCAAAAACGTCAGTTTCGAAGCCGGACTTCGAGACCGCCTGGAAAATTGAAGCGATGGCCCTCTTAACGTTGATCGAGTTCTGATTATCGCCATCCACCACGCAAATACTATCGTCAACCAGACCGTCATTGTTGTTGATGCGGATAGGTTTTTCGATGTCGGGGATTGAACCATGTTTCTGTAAATTTAGAATATATATTAGAACTTTCACTGATCAATGTTATATGCTTAAGTTATTACCTTTCCATTGGCACCAGCAATAATCACATTTTGTAACCTGATCAACTGGTTACAATCTGGTAATTGGGTGAGCAAAACGTCAGCTTTAACTAAGGTACTGGTCGTCTGTCCTTCGGCTGAAGACAGGGCGATGTCGATTTTGCCCTCATAGCTGTATTTATATGTCGTGCCTAAACTATACTTAAATGTGTGGGGACCTAAGATAAAAATTTGAGATTAATATATCTAATAGTTTATTATCCTGTCAAGGATGCGCATCAGCAATGTGATGGAATACTTACTTGCTTGCTTACAACCGCTCCGGCAAACATCTGAAACAGAAAATATAGGACTAATTAATTGGGATTTTGATTAATTGAAATCTGTGAAGATTATTTATATATGACTGAAACTAATGGAATCAGACCTCTGAAACCATATATCTTTAGATGACAGAATATTAAATAATGATCAACGTAGTCCAAGGCTTGAAGTCGTGAAACACTGATTCCTTCAAGCATAGAATAACCAGACAAATTCTCTCGTTAGCCTATGCTTCAAGTCTCACAAGTTTCTTTTAAGCAACTTCTCTATATTTCGAGCTCTTTAAAAACAACTGAGATTGACCTAGATTTTACTGGAAAATCAGTCTTCCTCCTTAAATAGAGGAAAAATTAAATACAATTTTTAGTTTTCTTCTAATTTTTCTCTATAGAACATCAACTGAGGTTATTAATTGATGACATTGAATCTACATTCAAGGCTGAATAATGTCACATCTGCTATAGTTCATAAAAAATGTTTCGATTGTCGGATGATATTGAAGAACTTAAAATTATTTTTACCTCATATTTGTATTATATCATAGTGAGCTTCTAAGAAACTCGGAAGATACAAACAATTAGCAAGATGCCTTATATCTTGTTAACATATGATTATTCTGTGCATATCTGACTAATGCCAAAAAGAAGGAAGAAATATTTTTCTATCTAAAAGTCTAACCTGGTTAAATTATGATCAATGCGTTCTAGGTAAAAATATTCAAAGAAGTTCAAGAAATATTTCAAATTCAATCTAAATCAGTGCCAATTATCAGATCCAATCCTTTCCGCTATAAGCATATCAAATGATGGTAGTGTAATGAGTAAAAAGATCTTAAGAGACCAAACATTTAATATAGATCACAAGGTATACTCACACCTATAAAATAGTCAAAGGCTTAATGCAAGGCTGATATAGCCATTTATTTGCAATGCACATACACCACCAAGATGTTATAAGAGAAAAAGTTTTTGCTTTTAAAGACTTTATGAGTATTATTGATTTGCAGATCAACTGGGGCCAAGAAAAATGATTAAGAATTGAGTTCAGCTTAGACTTCACAGTTCAGAGCAGAGTAGACAGCACTTCTGCTATTATCAAATGGAATATAATAGTGATCAATCAATTACTCGAAGGCTTTAGGCAAGTCTCAAAAGACTCTTTATTTCAAAAGAAGAAAATAACCCTATTTCTGACATCCTATTTCTTTACATCTAGATCCAGTTAGTAGACAAGACACTTCCATTGTTAAGATATTGATAAACCATAGATCAATACCTTTGCTAAGTTCGTCAAAAGAATTGAATAATGATAAAAGAGTTATACGAGTATTCTTAGATCTGAGAAAGGCATTTGACACTGACAAATAGACACTGGGGTACACGAGCCTGGATAACGAACGCAATTTATTTATTTTAAATTCTGAATATTAGAACGCATAGTGAAGAGTCAGTGTTAAAAATTAAGGATTGCTTAGTTAAAAAAATATATTTGCATTTAATATGAATTACTAAAAATTACATTTAATCTCAAGCCAAATGATCCCCTGAGGAACGAAAAATCGAGATGAAAAAGGGATTAAATCAAAATCTATAATGATAGCTATAATGTAAATATAAAAAAACAATGATAAATATTCAGGTATGCTCTTGGATGAATGTTTTAGTTAGACCGAAACCTTTGGTGTAGAGCTTTTGAGCGATGTCTCATATAATAATCAGATGACATATAAATATGGGTTCGATAATCCTTGATTGGACATAAATATTTAATATTATCGAAGAGAGAAATATTATATTAGAAGGAAATTTAGTTGAAATAGTCGGTGATTAGTCTTTCATTATGAACTTATACTGGAAACTGCTGCAGATCGGTCTAGTAGAAGTAGAATTAACTTGGTATACCTTGAAAATTTTTTGAAAAAAGAACATATTTTTATTGGATAAAAAAAATAATTCCTTGATTTTGAGTACTATAGATGATAAATATTATTCATTAAAGGTGTACCAGTATACAATGCTTAGGAATGTGAAGAAAATGAAAAATTCTTTGTTTTACAGATTTAATTAACATCAACTACGTAAAACTACAATAATTAATATAATAAGTATGTTATTAAAGACTCAACAACAAAGTTAGTAAAATTCCTGGTAGTTATTTTCCTATTGACCGTGTAATTCCAATTAAGATTATTCTCTTTCCTGATAATATTACTTATGGTAAACAAGCAAATTTATTTAATTTAAATCATTTTGCGTTAATTTAATGGCAGATGTTCTTACTCATCAAAATTATATAAAATCAAAATCGGGTCTTATCATTCATTCTTTTTTTGTCAAAACACCGAAGTCGGCATTAAAAGTTATTATTTAACATTAGCAAAAACATATATCTACATGTCGGGGTCAAAGTGTTGTTGCCAGCCACCTTAAAAATCAAACAAAAATCATCATTTTATCTCTTCTACAAGCGTTATTTATACATTAATTATTGATGATTCTAGGCCTTGAACTTGCATGCGATTAAAAAGGTCAAGAGATGCGTTTTTGTATAAAACAAAATTTCTATTTAAATTTTTATAAGATGCACCTGAGTATCATCCATATAATGAGCGTCTCGTAATTTAAATTGCATCTATATTTGTCATTTTATCGCGACAAAAACGTTTAGTTTTAGTAACATACCTTTATCATGCTGCACTTGTATTGCTTTACCCTATTAAGATCAGTTGGGAAATGGCTATTATTTCAATTATTTTAAGTGGATAATAGTCTTTGTACGAACGTTTTATATTGGACCCCGGTATGAGAGAGGAACAAAGGACTTTGGGAAATGTTGATCTAAAAAAAAAACTTTGAAAACTCAAAATTATTATTACAAACATATTATTGGATAAGGACCTTTTATCCTGCGTCTATTTATAATAAAGATAAACACGAAGACCGATATGGATATTTAAATAAACACCAATTAAAAATTCATCAACCCCCTTATCGAAAAGTTCAATAAATTTGTATAAATATTTTAATTAAGAACTTTTCTTGCTATCTTAGTTTTAAAAGCATATTCTTTTTTAAGGTCGTAACCTGGTGGTTGTTATTCATTTAAAATTACAACAAATAGATGTTTTATAATCTCTTTGCTGATTACGGCAGTTTTTTTTGCGATAAGTTGATTAATGAGCAATAGACGTTTAGTTAATACTGGGTGTAGTATTAAGGCAATGATGAAAATTTTGCGAATATGGGGAATATTGCGAAAACGAGAAGACAATTATTGCCTATAACTTTGTTAAAATATTTCAAGGAATATAGTATCCTCGCTGCAAATATCTACATCATATAATGCTTTTGCCAAGTCACAGAAAAGATAATCTAAAGGGAACTACACAAAGTCTCGGTCTCAAAAGTATTTATTAATTCTAACAGTAGGTTACACGTGTTTCGCTCATATTAAAAGCATCATCAGACCTTAAAAATCGACCTGACCTGACTTTAGGTAGACTTTTTGTAGTTCCCTTTAGATTATTGAATCTAGGTCTCTTTGCGAAAATGGACGACTTCTTTCAAACAGAAAACATAAGTTGCTCGGATTAAAACTTTTAAAGCATTACATTCTCCACCTGATTTGAAGCTCAATAACCTGGATTCAATTTTGATTAAACGATTGTGAAGTATTTTGTTAAAAAAAATAATTTTAAATGACAAGTCTATTAAAGATTATATGGATGTGCAACTTTTAATTTAACGGTAGACCACTTGGTAAGTTTTGATCAAAGATTTTGATACATAAAACATCATTCTTAGAGCATTGAGCTTAACCCAGAGAGATAACTAATGAGGAATAGAAGTTAAGTTAAAATTGCGTGTTCATAGAATACCAGAAGATAGATGCAATGCTGAGGATAATGAAGGTAAAAATACTGAGAATAGATCATCCAGAAGACAATTCTTGTCAAAAAGGAGGCTAGAAATTTTTAAGGAATAGATGACAATGTCCTCGTTTTAAATATTAAATATTTCACCATTTCAAGATATTGATCTAAGTCCTAAGGAATCTTTAAAATATCTTCATCATATAATGGTTTTGACAAGTCAACTTTTAAAGTATTCTGTTCACCACCTGATTGGAAGGTGAAGTTTATTACGAAATTTCAACTTTTGGTTTAAGGTTAGACAACTTGAAAAGTTTTGGTCAAAGCTTGTGATTCATAAAACATCATTCTTAGAGCATTGAATGCTCTAAGAATGATGCTGAAGAATGATGATCACAGAGAACATAAGCTAACTTGATTATAACTTTTAAATCATTTTATTCACCACCTGATTGAAAGTTGGATAACCAAGATGCAATTTTCATCAAATGATTATGAAATCAAATTAAGTTTATTAAAAAATTTCAAAAAACACGAGTAAAAAATTGATATGCCAACTAATATTATTAAACTTGAGTAGTAATCATTTTCTTCTGAATACAATGAGAATCAGTTCAGTCTAAGAATCATCATGACTTTAAATTCAAAGTTAGACCAGTTGTAAATTTTTTAATCAAAGACTTCTGAATGCATCACATTGTTTTCAAAGCATTAAATGCGTACTCCAACGCGATTTTTGTTTATTTGTCTGCCATATAGTGTTACTAATAAGTGTCATAATAAGTTTTCCAGAAATTCTTACTAGAATAGGCGATATCCTAAAAATAAATTGTCTCTAATTCGGATAATATTAGTCTGAGTCATATTGGATCCTTGTGAATATACCTACATACTTATGTATATTTTATAGAGTAAACACCATTTTTCCATTGAATAAATGAAGGAGGCTTACGGGATTGGAATATTGGTTATAGAGCCATAAATTCATAATTCAATGTAATTGGATTGTTATTTTTTATGAAAATCTATTTTAAATGAATAATTGAAGCAATAATTTATTTTCACTATATGTCCTATTCTATAAAATCAAAGGAGTAAAATAATTTGTCTAAATATACCTAATATATAATGCCTAAATATTACCCAGTAATAGTGGTAATATTTAGGCAGCATTCGAAAAGCATTTCTCAAAAAGCATGCACCAGGGTCTCTTTTCAAAAAATGTATTTGCATGATAAAGACTAAACAGTGTTTCACCCCCTCTAGTAACGACAGATATTGCTTTAGAGTGTTTGTCGCAATTTGTAGAGAAAAACCCTGAGTCGGTTTTTGCTTAGTAGGGCCAAAAAATACAAAGATGGAACAGAATATGGAATATAACTAGGGACAACTGACACAAGAATGCGATTTCGTCATTACTCTAATTAATCTCTTCGGAGCTCCAAAAACCTTCATCGCTGGAAATGAGGGTGCTCAAAATAGATTGTAGAATATATGAATTAGTTTGATATTGTGTCAAGAATCCGGTGAAAATGGACAGAAGAGAGCAGTTCTTCAGATGTTTTCAGTTCAACAGAGGGTCTCTAACTCAACTGCTAGGAATTTTAAATTATTTGATAGAGGAATGGATCCTGATTCCTAGGGCCTAACTTTATTAAAGTATGAATATCAAACCTGTTTTTTAATGATTTAATATGAGGTCGGTTGAGGATGAAAATGAGGTCATTTTTGTTGTACCATCCCTTCATCAAGTCAATAACCCAACAAAAAACAGATAAAGCGTTAATTTCGGTCCCAGTTAAAATGAAAGCGAGTTGTCGTCAGCATAGTGGCAACCAGTTCCATTGGATATATTTCTGATAAATTACATTTAGGAAAAAGAGGAAGGGCCACAAGATGCAGCCTTGAAGCTTTCAAGGTTAACCATTAAAGCTGGATAAGCTTTGGTGCCTAATCATCATTTTTAGACAAGACAGGAATTAGAACATAAAATATTTTGGTTAATGATTTTTGGATCTTATACAGGATTCTTAGAATATCTAATTTGTTTCGAATACACCAAACGAAAAGAGTTTTGGTCTCAGAGAACTAATTCAATTTTTAAAGCTGCACGTGTTTTGTCCCAAACCGAAGCATCTTCAGAGCTTAGTAATAAGGAGTAAAAACACTATACATCGCTATTAAAAACAAACCGTTTATCTTTAAGTGTCGAAAAAAACCATACACCCCATTTTTCTTACGTTTTCTACGCCAAATACTACCAATCTACGAAAATATTACAAAAAATTAACTAAAAACCGGATTCCTGTAATTTTGTCTTGTAATTCCTAATAATTATAATAAATCTATATAAATGAAATTGTACCAAATTAAGCTACATTAGCTTGCCTCTAAGGAGAAGCAGCTGCTAGAGTACAAAAGAGAATTAAAAAACAATAAATAAACATGTAAGCAAAGTAAGCACTATAGTAAGCACTGAGATAAAAATATATTATAATATCTAATTAGAAAAGAGAGGGGTAAGAGATAGAACAGATAGAAGAGCATAGATATTTCGAATATGATGACCAATTTGCTTTGGTCCAATTTGGCTTTAAAGTTGAAAACTGATATCAATGTTTCTATGAGGTGGTATAGTTAAAATTATATAATTTATGAATTTGCGGTAGACATATGGAGGACATTTAAATTTATTAATTTTATAAATAATACTTCCATTAAGCCATTCAGACAACAATTTTGCACTTTTTATGCATAGAATGTTCAAAAAAATACCATATACGCCATCGGTAAAGTAAAAAAATTATGAAAACATGATGAAATTTTAACTAAATCCTTAAATTCTATTACATTTTTGCGTAGTTCATCAAGTTTATTAATTTGCTTTTATAAGATTTTAAAGCAATTGATCCAAGGATTCCAATAATACGATATTGCACTTAAACTTGCCATAAATGAGGTATAAATTTGAGTATCATTTGCATGCAGGTGATATTTGCAATATTTCATGAAATTTACAATCTTAAAAGTATATATGCCATATAAAAGTGGGCAAAGTATACTCTTCTGAGGTACTCCTGTTTTGACAGTGAAAAATGTTGATATTTTTTGCTCAAGGCAAATTCGCTGTTAAAAATGAACTAAAACGAAAACACAGCTCCCTTAAAGGTAATATATTTTAAAATCGCAATCATGATATTACGATCCATCATATCATGTGCTTTAGATAGGACCAAGACAGTTGCATTTCCAGATTCTTAAGAATTGACAATAGACTATTTGAGTTTCCATAGCTTTTTCCAAAATTTTTAGGAATATTGGCAGGATTGATTTAATTTAGTAGGGTAAGTTAACGTTGGCTATTTTCCATTTCTTTGAAAAGTACGAGTTCTTTATGCTAACTATCTATAACAATTATAAAAGGCCGGCATAAGTGAGAAGTGTGATGTTACATTTTATATTAAGAATAATTTTGCAACTTAATTTTTTATCCAGTTTTTAGAATTTTGATTTTATTTTGTTTTTTATTGGCATCTTTAGAATGGCATCTCATTTGAAATTTGTAATTGTTAATCACAAAAAACTAGGAACCTTGCCTAATCTTAATATCTTTTAAATATCTAGATAGTGTCATATTAATGATATCTATATATACGGAGTTGGTGATATTAATAATTAGTGATTATTAACTTGTCAAAAATGGAAAAACAACTGAACCTCATCAAGTGAGCCTGAAATTTTAATACTGTTAGGCGGTGAAGGAATAACAGCTCTCATGAAACTTTAACTCGATCTACGAAACCCGAATTATACCGACAAATAGGCTCTAATCAACATTTGTCATGATCTCGAAGAAGAATAGAGCAAGTAAATGTAAAGACCATCGAAAATTTTGTCTAATGATCCATGTCTTAAAAATATTTCTTGAAAGTTATACATGGCATAAATATAATAAGCAGTTTGGTTTTTGGAGCGGTCTAGAAACTACTGAGGCCTTGTTTTCTGTTCATGTTCTGATCCAAATATAAAAGATGAAAAATAATATAAAATATATCGTGATGTTATCTCTAGTGTGTTCCTTTATTTAATTAATTTTGAAAAGGCTCTTGATAAAGTACGCCATGATAAGATGCTACGAATTTTATTTACAATAGGGGTAGATGGGAAAGACATTTATATAACTGAAAATTTGTACAGGCATCAGAGTGCGGGTGAAACATTTACTTAGCGGATAAAATTAGCGTCAACGAGCGTCAACTTGTAAATGAGTTTGAATACTCAATGCCAGCAAAACCAAGAATATTAGAGATGATGGTATTACAGTGGCCAATGACACAAAGTTGAAGAAATATTAGTGTATCTCGATAGCAACATGAATGATCAGTAGAACCCAACTGTGGAAATGAAAACGAGAATAGAGAAAGCTCGTGCTGCCTTTGAGAAGGTAAAAAGAGTGTTAATCTCTCCAGGTCTCTTGTATGGAAGCATGGATACTTACAAATATCATACTCAAAAGTCTAGAACCATTTGAGATGTGGGTATACCGGTGATAACTAAAAAATCAGTTATGTAGACAGAATTAGTAACATATATTTCTATAATATATTTCTCAATCGCATGGTCACAGATTTAGAAGCAATTAAAACTATTAAACAATGCAATTTATTTATCTATATCTATATTATAGAGAGAAAAGTTCTAGACAAGCGAAGTTCAGGAAGAAGGAGAACATTGTGGTTGAAGAACATTATAACGTTAGCTATAATGTGAGTTGTCAACACGATGGCCAACAATCGTTGAACGGTCATGGTAACACAAGAAAAAGAGTTTATTATGCAGATAATTCTTGTAAAAAATAGGGACAAATAATTTAGTTATATAATTAATTAATTTAGTTTTATTATGAAGAAATAGGGTGGATTTTTACACAATTTCAGCTCAACCGCAGATATATTCAATGTTGATTTAATATGTTTTTTTTTATACCATATAGAAAACTTTTTTTAAATATAAATAATATCAAATAAATTATTTAATGCTAAATAATTTGCATCTGCTTAAGACCATATCATTTTTAATTAAGACTGCTGCTTTTTTTTAATTTGATTGATTATAAATAGACATTTAATACTGAAAAAGAAATTGACAGAGAGAAATTTTGTAGTAAATATATGGACGAGATTTTTCCTTAAAATTTGACTTATATTTTCATATTTTTGTATGATGCTTCTTAGACGATAATAATTAATTTATCTTTAAATAAACCAATAAAAATTTGGTAATAAAAATAAAGAACAATTGCCAATTTACAATTTTAAATTAAATTTTATATTTTCGTAAAGCCAAAATATTAATTCCTTGATATGAATTACTTATCCTTGAATTAATAATTAACCGAATAAGAAATATAGGATTTTTAAAACCACAAAATTAAAAAAAAATCTTAAAAATACTGAAATCAAACACTTTATCCTAGCAGCCCTTTTTAAAAGTATAAAATATTAAACCGCATTGGAAAAAAAATCTCAATATTAATCAATTCTTCACCACCATACCTTTCACATTTTGATCGCTTTTAAAACCCCCCCAAGAGAAAAAATAAATCACTTAAAATCACTACAAAGTCACTTCACTGGTGTGTACCTACCTTCAGAGTCCGCAAATCCGATCACTAAAATTACCAGGAACACCAAGAGACCAAGAGGGGTCGTCCGCCAACGATGACCACTAGAGCCGTCCATCTTCAATGAAGTCGGCAACGCAACAACTGGAGATAATTATACCCCATTCGTTTTTATACTCCAGCTCTGTATTATACCCAAATTGATAAGAGTGTCATTTGTAATCACTACGATGACCGGCTCTTTTGTTTGTCGTTCTGGCGGAGGAGCTGTGTGTGAGAATTTTCTTCAGGATCAGCGTTTTTCTGTGTTTGTTGTTTTTTTCTGACAAATAACATTCACTGGCTCGTCAAAATATTCATTTATTTCTCTTAAAACACAGGGGGTTTCTAAGAACTTAAAGCTATTAGAATTGGTAACATTTTTGCTGTTATATTCACTTTATAAAGGGAGTTACATAAAGGAAAACTGCAAATTTTATTAATATAGTGGAAAAGGAGAAATAACTGATAGTCACATTATCGAATTTTTTTCTAAAAAGCACTTTCCTTGGATTTACGCTGTTTACCTTGTAAAGGCTGTCCCAAATTCGGAACTGACCAATTGAGATCTCGAAATGTGGTGTGTTAAATTATGGCAAAGTTGCTTAATTTGAGGTTTGTTATTAAAATTAGCTATTTTACTAATTTAGTTTTAACTGGTGAATAAAAATCAATGTCTTAAAAGATTTAAGAGATCTTTGAAATATTCGTTTTATTACTGTGAAATCTCTCGAAATTTAAAGCTACTGAATTTTTAAGTTATTGTTTGGAAAAGAACTCTCTAGAGTAAGTACTCAGAGAGTTGTTGATGCTAAGCAATTTATGTGTGACAGAAATGCCAGGACTAGCAAGAGATATATTGGTGAGGGAATTCTAATTTTTGTTACTAATAAGTTGTCCACTCACATTGTCTTAATAATGGAGGATGGTGTCAAGCAATTCTATATCATGTGCCAAGTTAATAACTACAAATTTATTGTTGGTGGTGTTTACATTCCAGAACAGTTTCCTAGGGTTTTTTATAACTGCTCGTAGTGACTGTTAAATCGATTGTGTCACATTACACATCTTGTAACATTTATGTTTTCGGTGACTACAACTTACTCAACGCTGCGTGGTGCAATGATGAGGATCGTTATTTAAAGTTTTATTAACCTAATTTTATACCTAACAGCAAAAATGTATAGATTTAGGTTTTCAAAACGTATACTATTTGAACATGATATCTGGAAATATACCATTAATTTATTTTCAACATCTGAAAATATAATTTTATTATCTGGAAATGTCTATTCAGAATACCTTAAAGCTTTTAGCTTACTTGTTACCTGAAAATTTGAATTAATTTTTTAAATTCAACTCACTGTCTAGAAAGTTAAAGATACTATCTGGAAATTTCCACTTTATTTCTAGGTATAATCTGCAATTTTTTATTTAGTACTCTGACAACTAGAAATTATGAAAAAGAACTTGCATTGGTTCTTGAAATTAAGTCATCTTAGTTTGTCCTATCTAGTTACGTAGTCAATACTGACCATAGTAATTGATCTTCTCAATTGGTACTGTAACCATTATAAAATAAAAATATAGTTAAATTAGGAAAATTAACAATTATTACTATTAAAGTGATCCAAGAAAAAGTGTAACAGAAGAAAATAATGAGTTGGGGTATGGTGGAAATCCAAAACTTGGAAAATCTGCTCTATCTACTTTCCTGGAGATGAAAAGACCTATTCTCTAGTTCTACTAGGCGACATTATAGCCTACTGCAGGAGAAATGAAGCAATGCAAATGCCTACTTAAGGATACGAGGGTTGAAATGTTCAGGTTGCTTTCTAACCTACCATCTAAGACCAATGTGCGAGTGCCATCTCCAACGCCAACTCTTCAGCGCGCATCTCTGAAATCTAAAGTAGTGAATAATGGTAATGTTGATGGAAATATAACTGCTCAAACTCGAAATTGTGGAAATTGTTCCAGTACAATCCACTGAAGAAACTTTCTCTCAAACTGCCAATTTCGAAACTAAATCAAAGCAATTCTGACAATTCTGTGAAGAATGTCCTGGCTCACTTTCGCTTCCATGGGTTTAATGGCTGTTTGTATGAGGAATTAGCTACATCCCGGGACCCGGGAGTAAGTCATTTAAGATTAGAATGGAGTCAGATATTATGACGCAGGCTTTGAATCCGTAAGTCTGGCGGTCTGACGTGGTTGCCGGGAAGTTTTAAACCGGAGGCGGCAATTTTTCAACAAAAGGAATACGGTTTTTTTCTAAAGTACAACGCGTTTTTGTAACATCGGTTAGGCAGTAGTTCCTAGACATCAGTCATCAAGCCCTCTAGGTCTAATCTTCGGCACACTAGGTACCATGTAACTCGATATTAACAGTTTAAAAATAGCGCAATCCATGAAGGACAAACTAGTTAGGAAAACCGCGGTACAGCAATAATAGTCATGCCGAAGAGCGCGCACCTGGCAGTTAATCAAATGTGTAAAGTATTAGAAAATACCAATCAGGAAAACTGCTTAGAAAAAAAACATCAAAGAAAAAAACACACTCTGATGGAGATAAGAACCGAGGTGAGAAGCCTATTATCAATAAAGCCAAAACTGGACCACACGTAACTCTAATTGATAAGGCAAAAAGGAACACATGGAAGCATTTCTGCGACAAAATCACAGTGCTAGAGCACATAGAATTCTTGCCAAAGAGGATCTATCAAATAAACTCGGTCATCCAAGATTAATAGGACTTTTACAAAATGTACAGCAGTTAGTCTGGAAGAACTTGTAATTATGCACTTTCGAGACTCGATCATAACTACCAAACAGAAAAGGCCAACAAAGTCTTCTTAAAGAGAAACAAGGCATATAAAATCAGACTGAAAAATAGTTAATGATATTGTTAACTATGAGACCACTAAATGGGTCCTGATTACTTTCAACCGTACAAATCACCAGGTCCAGGTCCCATCTAATGAATCCCATCCCTATATTAATTCAAAAGCTGAAGCAACCCTACTGCCAGACCTAAGCAAAATCTTTAGAGCATGCATCATAGCACAGAACAGAACTACAAACGGCGAAATCATACAGATCTATCAGCATGATATCATTTCTAGTGAAAAGTCCTAATATCTTAACGTTCCGTGGCAACTGTAAATATGCATAGCAAACAGGTAGTTCTACAGAAACGACCGTGAATGACCTAAATACTCCTGTTAAACTCACTTAAGTATTACGTCAGTCCTCACTGCGCTGGCACGAATGATAATTCCCTTTGCTTTCTGTAACTGTATTGAGACAACCAGTTCAACCTTGAGAAAAGGCGCAATAATAGCGAGAGTCGCTCGAGGTAATTACCAAGGAAGTGTTCGATCATTATTATACTGGTCAGTTATCGTAGTCGATCTACTACTAATAATAAGCAATAAAAGAATGCATTTTTAAGGCATGCATAGTATGGGGCAGAACTATAGACCAAATGGCAAAGTTATTCCTATGGTCTTAACATGATTCCTAATGAAAAGTCTGAAAAAAAGCTGATAGCGAAAAAAAAAGTAAAGTTCTAAGACAATATCCACTTAGTGAACGCCAATATGCATATCAAATAGGTAATTCCACAGAAACAGTTGTGGATAACCTACAAAGACCCTGTTAGTCATTTGATGTCTATGTCACTCCTCACTGCACTTACGCGAAGGATAATTCTATCCACATTCTGCAACTGGATTGAGACTAGCATAAGACAATGGACAACCAGTTCAACCTTAGGGAAAGAGACAAATAATAGCAAGGCATAACCCGAGGCTGTTCGCAGACGGCCTGGCCTGGTCATAGTTGTAAGAGGCGAACGTATGAATCATATTTCAAAAAGAATAGAGGATGCACTAAATATGATTCACAAGTGGCCTAAGGATAAAGGCTAATTCCTTTTATAACGAAATGAGCCCTGAAAGGTCTACATGAACCAAAACTTAACGAAATACAATTACGTTTTTCGAATGAAGTTAAATACCTAGGTATAGTTTTTATCAAAAATTGACCCGAGGGTCACAAACCAACAAGACCATCCTTAAATCAAAATCAAAGCAGATGCAGGAGACTGTATAGCAGAAATTGAGGACCGACCCCAAAACTTATGGCTGTACAAAATGGTAGTCAGACCAATGTTTAAACATAATCATGACCATGATAACCATCAATATTTTAATCGCTTGGAAAGGGAAGATCAACACCTACACTAGCAATGGCGATGCTGCTGGATCTACCGCTAATCCACATCTTCATAGAAAATTCAAGAAAATTAAAGGACAGGACAAGTCAATCTATGACACGCAAGATGATTCCTCATTAATGGACAATTTTCTGTTAAAATCACTGACATTGAATGAGTTTGGTGCAGTATTTCAGGCATAACTTGCCAGCTAGTAAAATACTGCTTAAGTGTCCCGAAGAGTATATCCATGCCCAATAAATTAACTCTAACTTGGGTACCATGTCATGCCACAAATTAATAGGCCCTGAGCCATTCGATGGTATTGTGACTGGACTTTTTAAGGCAAAAACTGGGTCATGACACAATCCAACGTCTGGTGGCTTTAATCGCTAGGAAAAAGGCAGGCTAAAAGCGTCATAGGAACCTACTCGCCCAATAACACTAGACCTTTTGAACCAAAAAGGGAAGGTAGAAAAGAAAATTTTCAGTCTGCTTACTCACAAGTGTTTGCAGCCTCTGTTTTGAGAAGGAAAAAAACCTCTGAATGGTGTAGCATTATGCAGGTTCATTTAATGGATGGACTAAGCAGATACATGCAGGTTCAACAAAGAAATAAAAAGATCAAAAAAAAAACGTGAAAAGGGTTGAGAATCAAAAATACCAAAAAATTTGAACCAGTCCAAAAACTTGGATAATGGTAGACATGATGATGATGTTTAGAGTTTAAATTAAAAAATAAGTCTAATTAGGTCATCTGCCATTGAGAGAGAATAAATCCTTTTCTGGATTGGTTTAGGATTAAGAGATTACAGCGTGGATTAAAAAATAGGTTTTTATTATTTTTCAATCAACGATTGTAGTTTAAAAAAAAAACAAGGTTTGTCTTTAACCTATCATTTTTAACATTAAAAAATTATATATTTATAATTGACTCACATTAAGGAAATTGTATTTAGGAGATTTAAATATTGAAAAAACAACAATTGAAATATTTTTTTCCAAATTGAAAATAAAAAAACACATTCTTAAAGTGATAAAGCCACCGACCGGGTCGCTGACCTACAGTAAGGGGTGTTGTTACATCAGAGGCTTCCTTAAAACAGTTTTAAAATTAATTTGATAATTTTAGGACCTAGAGAACAAAGAGTAAAAACACTAGATATTTTTGGTGATGACACTGAATTTGTTTTTATGGAGGCCATTTGGAAATATTCAATATTTATTATCAATAAGACAATATTATTTTTCTATAGTAAACACCATTATAACATTTCCAAAAACAGATAAATATTGTCCTGAAACTATTATTTTTAATTGATTTAAATCTCTAGTCATAATTGCGTAAATGGAACCAAAATATGGGCATTTTATAGAGAAAAATTCCCATAATTTATTTCAGATTTTTTCTTTAGGTGTATGTTTGCTTAAGCAAAATAATCATTTATTAACTCGTAAGACGCTGTTAAAAACCATGTTTTACTTTTTTATGTAATTTTGTTTGCAAGATACTATGTTTAAATTGACCCTTGGCATTTCACCAGATACAGTATGAGAGATTAGGATAAAAATAGATAATATTTTTTTAACTTAAAAAAAAAGAAGCACGTGGTATCTCAAATTAAAAAGAAATTATCTTTTAATCTTTTATATAAAAATCTAGTTTATTTATTACTCCTATGCTTTAAAAGTAACTTAAATCAATATGAAATTGTTGTAAATATGTCTATATAATTGAAGTTTACATTAAAATAGACTTTAATTTGTACATAAACAACTCCTAAAATCTACACAACGGAATACCAACTTGCCTAGAGCTTTATGACCCGTAAATAAATATTTAGAATCAAAATACGTGGAACCGATAATGGAATATTATAACAATTTTTATCTCCTTCTTCATTAATATTATTTGCTTTTCTTGTAACTGAACTTTGGCACATTGTGATAACTCTATGTAATTATTTTTAAACAAATTTACATTGCGATTAGCAGTTTACAAAAAAAAAACTGTTGACCAGTTGAATTTGTAGCTGTGATTATTTGAGACTCATCAAAAATTTTTCGTTGCATAGTTGGGTTTCCATGTATAATCTTTACGTATGGTCAATAAAGCATAAATATTTTGCACTAAATTGTTATTTTCGGCAATAAAAATTCTTAAGTTGAATTGATCCTTATAAGCCATATAACAATTCTATATAATTAACTGTTATTTTATTTAATTAACTTTTTTCAAGATACTGCTATTGGTGAGACCATATTGGGCAAGTATTAATCCTTCTATATGTGCTCAATGTTTGCAAGACCCATACTACCTTGGCTATAATAGATCATAAATGTTTTAAAAATGTTTACAATGAGATAATTAGAAACGCTAAAACATAGGCCAAAGAAAATTTTATTGCAACCTCAAAACATCCAGGAAAAACCACGTGGAATATCATTAACAGTCAAAGAGGAAATTTCAAGTCTGAGCTCCTGCCCAGTATAAGCCCCGATAATTTCAACACCTTTTTCTTAAATATCCCTACGAAGGTAGTAAACAATATTCCAGAAAAACCATTTAAATCTACTCCAGAGATTGGAAATGTTTCCTAGCCTTTAGGAAGTATCTCTTCCGATAACGTAAATTTCATTTTTGTCAAGGATCTTATTGACAGCCTAAAAAATAAAAAAATTAGTGATATTTATGAATATTTAAGGTAGTGTGCATTAAATTTACATAGAAAACATTATCTTGGTGCCTTTGACAAGGTTGATAAAATTTGTGCTTTAGAGAGAGTACATTTCTGCATTCCCGTAAAAGAGTAGTGGAAGCTCCAATTTTTTAAAAATGGGATAGAAATTACCTCTTAGACTACGCTCCTATTTCATTGTTACCAATCTTAGCCAAGGTAATTGAGAAGTGCCGTATTTTGAGAGCCATAATTTTTTCAGTGACAGTTAATTTAGGTTTAGAGGGGAAAAGAACACTGTTCTTCATGTCCTCAGTCTTCTCACTGAGGCGTTGATGCTTTTTGAGAAACACGAACATCGCATGCTACACTTTCGTGATCTGAGCAAGGCTTTCGATCGTTCAGTTTTACACAAGGCAGCATAAACTTCTAGAATTATATGTATTGGGCATACACCAATAGTAAGAGAAAAGCAAGTTTGTTCTATAAACTGCTTTTGAAAAGGATGAGTCCCGCGCAGGATTCTGTTCTTGTACCAATTAATTTTTTAACATTCATAAATGACCTTCCAATTATGCAAACTACATATATTTTCGGACGATACCACTCTTACTGTTAATGGTAAAGATCTTGAATTCACTATTGCTCCATCAGAATAAGAAACAAAAATGATATTTTTAACGCGCAATACTGGTGATTTTATTAATCCTTTTGAGGTGAAGTTTTTAGGATTACATCTGGATCCGAAACTCACATGGGATATTCATATACGGGTGGTAACCTCTATGACTGTATATCTCAAACTACAATGTTGAACTCTTGGTCACCTTCCATTCTGTCATGAAATGTAGGATTTTGACCTCAGATGGATCGACTTCTGCTGCCAAAATATTCGGTCCAAATTGTAGAGCTGTTAGAATTGTGGCGGATATTCAATTTAGGGTCAACTGCAGGCCTTATTCAACTTAATATTCTTACACTCCCGTTATAGTCTATAAAATGGAGTCCGCCCTACACGTTAGAGAAAATGACCGCTCATTCTTGACTCACGGTTCAAATTTCCATTTACCAATGGTTATTATTAACAGTTTAAAAAATTAAAATTGTGAAATTTATAGTCTTACACTGTACATCAAATAGTTACATAAAAACATTATCTTAGTGCCTTTGACCAGGATAATAAAATGTGTGCTTTAGAGTGAGTACATTTCTTCTCTAAGAGGGCAATGGTAGCTCCATTTTTTTTTTTTAAATGGGATAAAAAATAAATCTTGTCGAAAGTAATTGAGAAGTGCAAGATTGCAGAATTATATTTTTTTGAGAGCCATGATTTTTTATTGACAGTGAATTTAGATTTAGAGTGGAAAAGAGCACGTTCTTGGTTTCTTAGACTTCTCACTTGAAGTGATGGATGCTTTTAAAAATATCTCATGGTACACTTTTATGATCTCAGCCGAGGCTTTCGATTGTGTCTCTAAGTAGCATAAAATATCAAACATCATATGTTTTTAGGTGCACATCAATAGCAAGAGAGGATGGAATTTCTTCTACTAAATGCTTTCTAAATTCAGGGGTATCGATAAGTTTGGTCCCTACACCAATTCTTTTTTGATATTTATAAATGACCAATAGGTGATTTGGTCAAATAAATAGGTACTGTAATTAATAAATTCAGACTTTTGGTTTTTTAGATTATTTACATTATAATATAAGTTACAAACAAAACTGCTTGTTTTTCTTTTCTTAGTGAGAGGTCGTTGGAAAAGCTCACCAACATAGACCGATATAAAAGCAAATGTAACAATATAATGGTTTACCACAAAAAATATTTAATAAAAACGATGATATAATAGCATAAGGACCAAAATCCATAAAATCTAGAAAAATAAAACTGTTTTTAAAATTTTCCACCCACAATCTGAACAAAAATGTATTAATTAGTTTGTTGTTAATATTGGTTCCTACTAAAACACAGCGTTATTTATAATTACAATCTTCTCAGAAATTATCAAAATACAAATTTCAATGTTTATCTGAATAGCCATTTACCTGATATTTTATCTCTTTAAATGTTTGCTTTTTAAATTATACCCTCTCTATCAAAGTGAATCACTTCTAACTATCTTGTGAGAACCTAATTCCGTTTTAATCGATTTTATTACTTAATGCAGTAAAAACAAACTAAGGAGTTATTTTTAAAAATATGTTTAATATTTAGATACATACATTTTACACAAGTTATATGAATACTGAGATTTTTGCACAACTATTATAGGCAGTATTGCTCAACATGAACAACTATTTAAAATTCATAGTAAAGTCACATTAAAGCTTGTTAAATTATAATAAATGTTAAATGTCTAACTAGTTATATATCTTCTTTTAAGAATTGTTATATTTATGCCATAACAACACAACCCCTGGAGTTTTTAAACCCCATTATAAGATGATGTTTTATGCATTTTTTCCATTTTGTTTTCAATGAAAAAAAAATAACCAATTTTTATGTTTAAATTATTGACATCAAATAAGTCACTACTTGCAGAACATACAATATTCGGATTTATAGCAACTTATAAAGAAGATAATAATTAATTTAATTAAAACGTTATTAATAGAGCAGAAGGAATACAGAAACGTATTTTTAATTTAATATAAATAAAAAATACAATTTTATATTTATAGGTCAGTAAATAATCCATTTGCTTTAAATTAATAAAATTTTATCTAGCTCATATTCTTCCAAAAGCTAAAGTTCCTCATTTATACTCCCTGATATTCAGCATTCCCCTAACTAACCAAGCAAATGAGTTTGCTATTATCTTCTTCACTTTCAGGAGAAAAATCCAGACCTGAGAACGTTCCTGTTAATTCTTTCTCAACATTTTTTTTTGTTTAGTTTCGAATATGATAAGTATAGGCTAATATTTTTTTCTGTTTAACTTTAATAAATAAAATATCATATATTTTAAAAGACATTTACTAACAATTATCCGCTCCCTGCCGAAAATTTTGGCAGGAAAGGAGTGTGTCATTGTAAGACAGATACAATCTTTTCTTTTTAAGTTGATTCTCTTATTCCTCGTGTTGAAAAATGCGACAGGACCTAATCTGGAAGAAATTATCTATTTTTTCAAGATCTATTTTGTCATAGAATATTGTAACTTATGATAAATTGTAATTTATCTTTAAAAAAAAAATCAACATAAAAATTATATATTTTCTAAAAAAATATGTGGTCTGTTTTTACCTAAAGTACAATAGGGACTTAGCGAAGACGAAATATCCATCGAAACTTCTTACTCGATTAATAACGAGCGTCTATTTCCTATTCTGGTTATTCGGCTATTCCAGACCACAGAATTTGCCTCTATATACGTTTTCAGCCATAGTTAGCGTATCAACAGTCGAAAGAGGAATATTTCCTCAATAAAAGATACTATAAAGAAAAAAAACCGAGAAAGAAAAGGATAGACTTCTGAGGAAATAAAAACTCGTTACTTACAGAATATAATATAATATATTTATAATAATTTATACAAAATCTCATACAACCATTGCTAGAAATAAAGACAATAGTCACATAACATTGTGGTTTTGTGTATAAATTTAAACACATACTCAATTTTATCACAAAACATTTAATTAAAGCCCTTATAGTAAAGCATAAAGAGCAAACTCTGCAAACTTAAATAACAAATACAATTTAATTATATATGTACACATTAGTTTATATTTACAATGCAGTAATGAGGTATTTTTCTAGAAAAATAAAAGCTGAAACTTTCATCTAAAGCTGTATCTGATATGTCTTATTGACTTACTACTTATCGAATTGTTTTGTACAATTAAAATTAAAAAGATATTCGCGTTACTGGGCAACAAAACCGACCTTTATAGTGTCCCAAATCACTCACTTTACTAAAATAGTTATTCATGAACAACAAAGTTTTATTACGAGAAAGGTTGAAAACACTAGGCAACTTAATATAATAATACACAAACATTTAACATGGACTCCACATATCCAAAAAATTAAATCAAAAGCTGCTTAGTTCATAAATTTTACCTCAAAAAATTACATTAGCCACCAACATGAAACAAGACAACTAACTGTAACTCTGTAATAGGATGTAGTTGTCGTGGTCAATCAGGAAATTTCAAATAAAAAGACTGAATATTTTCTAATAACTTTACTTTTACTAACTTTATGCTTATAGAATTTAAAGTCATTAGCAAAGAAAAAAACATTCTGAACATTATTTGGTAAATCATTTGTACAAACAAAAAATGTTGATATATTGGGCTAAAAGTTTAGGATTAAACATATTAAATGCCTTGAATAATTTCTTTTGGATGTTAATTCTAAAAATGTAAGAAACAAACTTTCCAAAGGATGTCCAATTAGCATATTACAATAAGCCATTCATATTTATAGGCTTAATAGAGAAAGCTTTGATTATTTTTTCATCTCTTCTTTTGGGTTGCTCGGACCCTAAACTAGGAACTTTTAAACCTGAATGAAGACATTTGGCCAGTTACAGTGCAAGTTTAAGTGTCAGTGAAATTTGGGCTCAATTAGAGTAAGGGTACCATTGCTGACCCTTTTGTAAGAATAAACTGGAGCTTTACTTCGCGTGGACCAGTGTTCAGTTTCTGTTTTGTTTAAAATTATTTCTGGGCTTATGGCAAGGGATTTGATGTCTTCTTCATCTACTTTTTGAATATGTTTCCTAGGTTTTACAGAAATGGTTTGTTTGTTTAAAACTAGACTTGCATCATATTTTTCTATTTTAAGGAACTTTTTAGAGTCTCTAAACAATTTAACACCAGACTTGTGCTTTTTAACTTTAGAATTTTCAATGGATTTCATAGGTTTTAATAATGTCAGTAACTTTTCCTCTAAAGCTCTGGACAAGTGTTTAGCAACATAGATTTGGAACTCAGGAGTTACTCTGAATAAATTAAACTGCTCATCATCATCCTGGACCTTCCTAAGTGATGGAGGTAAATTTTTTTGAATTGTTTTTTCACTATTTTTCACTGCATTATCTAAAATGTAAAAATAACTAGAGTAAGAAGCAGAGTTATATTGGAGGGGTCCTTACTGGCGTTCTCGGTAAACATAGACTCATTAAAGAACTGGGAATCGACGGCTTCTCTAAGAAGGTCCAGATTTTCATCCTCAGAACTATCCGAGCTCATGGTCTCCAAGAAATTGCTAACAGATGTGCAATGATAACGTACAATTTTCACAAAAGTTCACCACTTTTCTTTTTTTTTCTTATTGTCTTGATGACTTTGCTGCAGGTTGAGCGATGTCTAAAATTAATGAAAGTTATTAATACAACACAAATAACCAGGTAAACCTTGATACCACTAATACAGCAAAGGCAAGTTGATTTTGGATTCTATTGGTGTTTATGAAAAGCACAATTCACAATTGATTTTATTGTTTCACTATTCAAACATAAATGTACAGTGGATTTCGAAATTAAACTAAAACCAACAATACAAATACACAAAAATAAAACTATAGTGAGTACAGCATCATTTGTTGTAGAATCCTTGAGTAAATGTTTTTAAATAAAGATTAATTATTAAGAAAAACAACAGCCTTCGAATTTATCACCCTGATGGTGGGAAGACATGTGAAATCTGGTTGTCTGACTAAAGTTACTTAAGATTAAGTAAGGTACTTTCTGGCCACGGCCCTCTATTAAGTAAGATGGAGAGTCATTCCTAAAAATTCAATACACAAGCTAAAATGAAGGTCCACAGTGTGATGTGATCCAACTTTCATCGTTGATTGGATAATAGTATTTCTAATTAAAAGTATTTCTATTCCTATTATTCAATCAATGCTTTCATCCTTCATATACAAAGCACATATAAGAACTTTGGTCCAGTAGCATTTTTCTTTTAAACTCTGCTGCAAGGAAGTACACAACATCTGATAAATTGAGAGAATCAACCAAAAAATATTTAATGTGTTGGGAAAGTATGTATTTAATGGGTATAGGTATTTTATTTTAAGATATAGGAATATATAGATAATATAGAAGGATATATATCCAAGGCATGCAGGTAGAAATTTAAGCATTCATCAAAAATAAACCCCAAATTTCTAGCTTGTTCTACAGATTCCATTTATATGAAGGCAGGAATTTTATAGATATTAAATTTGGCTTTAATGAACTCAGATCCATTAATCAAGTGACCACTCTTGCTTGCCTTAAGCAAAAAACCATGCTTGCTTGTAAAATAGCTGCCAGTTCTCTATTCACAACATGCAGTCCAAGGCTCACATCCTCCGGCCTAAATCCAAACATAAATTGAGTGTCATCAGCACAAATGTGAACGGAGCCAAAATATAATGCAGCTTAGCCAACAGTATCTCATGATTGATGAGATCAAGTGCCTTGCTGTAGTCTAGCAATACAAGACAGGAAATAAGTAAGGCATCCATGTTCTTGGAGATATCACTGGTAACCTTGCTGGTAAAGTCCTGTTGATGTACTATGACAAGCCCTGAAACTGAACTAAATTGTAGACAATATGTGTCTAGGTGCAACAAAATCAGTAATCATGATCAACTCTTGCATCTTCAGAATAATAAATTCGGAACGGATACAGTATGTCCTGTATTCCGCTATCATCCCAAGGATTGGTAGAATGCTTATACAGGGCCGTTCCGATCCGGGGGTGCAGGGGGTGTGGGGCACCCGGGCGGTAGGTCAGAGAAACTAAATAAATATTTTTTTAATAAATATTTTTAAAATTTAATAATTTGTTTCAAAAACTGGTATACACATATTATTTTAAAATATTATACATATGTAAATATTATTAATTAATGTATTAAAGTTACTTTACAACATTCTAAATATTATTAGTTATATTTCCGATTCAAATTTAATAGGTATACCTAGATATACGCTTCAGTCCGCTTCAGGTCGCAACGAGTTGGAAAAAATATGTCGCGACGAAGATTTTTCAGGAAAATACTTGTCTGTGGTCAAGGCATATAAATGCGTGCAGTGCGTGCACTTGTTTCATTTTAAATTTTAAGCGTGTAGCCTGTAGTCGTGTAAATCGCAACGTTATTAAAAGCATTTGTTTAATATTGTGGTAAAACAGACAGTAAAAATTAAAAAGGTAAGTATCTCTACACATACGTTAATTTGATTACATTTTTTTTGAGCTGTCATATAAAATTTAAATATCGTTTTTATATTTTTGAAATATATAGGATGTTTGGAAAATGGGTAGCCAATCGGAAATGTTGGATTATTGAACCTACTGCCTATTTATAATGCATATTATTTTTTTATTTTTCCTGAAATTTAAGAATTTTTTTTTTTTTTTAGATACCAATACTCCTTATTAGAAATCTCCCAATTTTTTTACTCTTGAGATTTTTAAAATTTTTGTTAGCACAATTAATTTTATTTTAAAAAGTAATGTTGACTTATTTAGAGTCAAATAATATAATAACTAAAAAAAAAATAATTCATTTTGAACTTGGAGGAAAAAATGAAAAAATGATACGCGTTATGAATAGCCAGTAGTCGCACTCATCCACTAATTCCGTATGGCTACTCACCTTTCAAATATTAGTTATTTGCTTAATAAAAAAGTATCATTTAATCTTAATATTTTTTTTTTTTAATTTGAAACGTTAAAAATATATTTCTTTATTCATTCAGGCAAAATATAGGATAACTTGGATTTATTTTAATTTTCGATTTGTTTTATTATAGATGTCTGATAATCGAAAAAAGCTTTCTGGAGCACAGTACAGAAAACGAAAGCGTGAAAAAGAAGAATGAACTAAAAAGGCTTGCAGTTCACTCCAAGCGTTTTTAATCCCAAGAAGATCACATGACAAACCATCAAATTCCCAAGCCCGAGATGAAAATGTGACGGAGACTATATGTATAATGGTCAATAGCGGAGAAGAGAAGGAGAACTCATCGAATACCAAAACTATAGTGTAAGGTGATGTTTTATTAGCAGAACAAGGATCTGAAGTAAGCTTTGAAAATATTAATGTCTATAAGGATCCTGGCTATTGGCCAAATGTTTTATTGGATAAAATTAAATTAACTCTGATAGAGTTAGGGCCTACGCAACTAACGAAGGCTGATATGACGTTTCCTTTAAATAAAGACAATAGAGGATTCTCATCTATTTATTATTAAAAAAAATGTGTAATGGAGAAATAATTCCGAGGGTTGGGCTAGTATATTCTAAATCAAAAGATTGTGTATATTGTTTCCCTTGGAAAATATTTAAAACTTTTTCTGGTGGTAGTGGTTTGGTTGAGGGTTATAACGATTGGAGACATTTAAGTCAACTTATAGAAAGACATGAAAAGTCAAAGGGGCATATTTGTAATGCAAAATCTTGGCTTGATTTAAAACAATCAATTTCTTCTAAAACGACAACTGATTCACTAAACGAGAAATTAATAAACATGGAAAAAGATAGATGGGTTTCTTTTGAAAATTATAATTTATGTTGTCAAGTGTTTAGCCGGTCAAAATTTGAGTTTAAGAAGTGAAAATAACAAGACATACGAGCAACAAAACGGAAACTTTTTAAAATTAATCGAAACAATTGCCAATTTTAATGAAACAATATGCGATCACATTAACAGGATTAAAAGAACTCCATCAAATATGCCTCATTATTTAGGTGTTCATATTCAAAATGAATTAATTTTCCTTCTGGGAGAGCAAATAAGACATGACATTATATCTATGTTAAATGCTAGTAAATATTTTTCAATTATTTTGGATACGACTCCTGACGTGAGTCATCAAGACCAACTAACTATTGTAATAAGGTTTGTTTTATTAAATAATACATCAAAGGAAATCGAAATTAGAGAGCATTTTTTGGGATTCATTTCAATATCAGATTCGACAGGACAAGGCTTAACTAATGTTTTATTGGATTTTTTGGAGACTCATAACATTTGTTTAGGCGATTTAAGGGGTCAGGGATATGATAATGGAGCGAATATGAAGGGTCGCAATAATGGTTTACAAAAAAAAATTATTGAATTGAACCCTAGAGCTTTTTACGTGCCTTGTGCAGCCCATAGCTTAAATTTTGTTGTTAATGACGCTGCAAAAGTATCTTTAGAAATTACAAGTTTCTTTGCTATTGTGCAGGAACTTTACGTTTTTTTCTCCGCATCAACTAAACGTTGGCAAGTTTTAAAAGATGGAATCCCAACGTTAACACTAAAACCTCTTTCTAGTACTAGATGGGAAAGCCGAATAGATGCTCTGAAAGTTCTTAGACATAATTTAATAATAATAACAGGGACTCCGATACCAAAACTATGGCTAATTCATTACTCTTAAAAATGAAGTCGTTTAAATTTATTTGTTCCATTATTATATGGTATAATGTGTTAACAAAAATTAATATTGCAAGTAAAGTGATGCAGGAATCCGATGTTGCCCTACCTAATATTATTTTAATCTTAAAACAGACTAAAACATATATATCTAGTATTAGATCAGACGAAGGTTTCACTGATATTTTAGAGGAGGCCAAAAAAGTTGCCGAAGATATTGATTGCGACCCTTCGTTTCCTCCAATTAATATTGTTAGACCCCGAACAAAAAAGCGTTTATTTGACTATGAGTGTGTAGACGAGGCCCCTAAAAATCCAGTTGATCAGTTTAAAATTAATTTTTATTTTGTTATATTAGATACATTATTAAAATTGGAAGAAAGATTCGAGCAAATGAAGCAACATGATACGTTGTTTAATTTTCTTAACAACCTACATAGCTTTCTCCAAACAGAAAAATCAATTAGGTTTGCAAAATGTGAAGCTCTTGAGAAAATTTTACAAGATTTATCTGATGAAATTGATAATGTTGCACCCTATATTTCCTCTGAAATGAATGCCTTAAATGTTCTTACCTACCTATTTGTAAATAACCTCATCTATGTTTTTCCCAATTTAGTAATTTCCATTAGAATTTTCTTAACATTACCTGTCACAGTAGCTAGTGAAGAAAGAAGCTTTTCTAAACTCAAAATAATAAAAAATTATTTACGATCCACAATGGGTCAAGAGAGGCTTTCTGACTTATCAATAATTAGTATTGAAAAAGAAATTGCAGAAAATATAGATGTGTCTAACATTGTTAAAACATTTGCATTAAAAAAAGCGAGAAAATCAAACTTGGATAATCATTGGATATGTTAGCTACCTGCCCCTTTATGTATACATGTACATATTATAAAGTGCATGTTGCGTATGTAAATAATATGTATGTATGTATTTAATTACAACTTAAATGTATGTATATTAATTAAATGTTTGTATTTAATTACAACTTATTTGTAAATACATTACATTACAAATAAATTGTAAATAAAATTATGATTTAATATAAAATAAAGTGTTTATGTTTCTAAAATGTTGTTTTTTTTAATGTTAAATTATTTCAAGTTATTTATTTACAAATGTTTATCAAAGGCCGGATTCGGTAGGGTAAAGGAGTAGCGGCAAAATTTTTTCGCACCCGGGTGGCAGATACCCTAGCAACGGCCCTGTGCTTATAGGTCTAGGCTCATTGAATGAATTGATCATTGCTACCTTGGGAAGAAGTCTCACCTCTGCAGTTTTCTTTATGGCTGAATATTCCCCTGTTTCTAAAGAAATATTAAAAATTTTAGCCAACACAGGTAGGTATGTCATATTCACATACTACTTTAAAGTAAGAAGTTTCTCTAGGGGCTAATAAAGTGTTAGAAGACTAATAAATTATAAGAGCCTTGTCAACAGGAATAGCCATATTACCTATGTTGGCACAGTAATATCTGCACTATCCTTGCAGTAATATCTGCAAGGATAATGGTTAAGATCAAAGTAATAATTATCTGGCCAAGTAATTTTATTCTTACACTGTCTTTTTAGTTCGCACAGTCTATTAGAACTAATTGTTTTTAAAGAAGTAAATTGCTCAAATAGCTGAGACAGTGCAACTCTTATCAATGGTCTCATCAATACCTGTATTCCTGTCCTAACACTGAGTTGAAGTCTATGTAATTCATAGAAGAATCAAAGAGCATCCTATTGAAGTTATGAAAATCTCTATGTGTAAAAAGACTGGGATAAGGTTGTTCAAGTATATTATTTAATACTTCTTACTAATTGAGTTCGATCTGGCTCAACATTATTATGACAAAATTACAACAAAATTCAGAATTTGATTAGTTCATTCTCTTTACCAAGACAACAGCTAACAAATCCACATTTGTAACACTCATCAAAATAACAATTGTTACACATAGGAGACATTGCTGATACCATTGTATCAAAGACATACAGCTGTATAACTGCCAGAAGGGCACCTATACACAATACTCAGCAAACAATAACTGACTTAATTTTAACAGATTAATGATGTTCTAAGTCAGTGGGATCTTTAAAAAATGTATCTTCATTAGCATGAGAAAAATCACCCCCAACGTTATCATGAATAGACAATGGTGATAAGTTTTTTATTATATTATTATCATTGAAAAGTAACATATTATCATACATACCACAATAATGTAAAGGGTTTTGATGTTTGTTGGTGTTTTTTGCGAATATTGAAGCTAGGGTCCGATCGATATCCAGCGACTAAATCGGGAACGCAGCATATGTCGGTTGCCAGCAACCATAGTCCGCGCTCCCTATTATTTAATAAATATAATGCCCGTATCTCCTGAAATTCGCAAGGGATTACAAAAATTTTTTATGCAATTAATATTAAATATCTAAATCGATTTCAGGTGGTTGTAAACCTCTACAAACGAAAGTTTTTTGGTAAAAAATTATTGAATAGAGTTGCCAACGACCGAGAACCCAGCTTAGGTCGGTCGTCTGCAACCGATTTGTTAGTCTGTGTCCGCTACTTAAATCATTTTGACGTATGTATCTTAGACCGCTGACTATATTTCCTTTAGATGTCGAAATTTCAAAGTAACTCTAACTTCAGAAAACTTCCTTTTAAAAAACTTCTTTAAATGCCAAAAGGTTACACACAGTGTTTCTATACTAAAAAATTAACTTAATTAATTGAACGATTAGCTGAATAGCAACTAGCTTTGACGTAGGCATAATGTTACATCTAATCTTTCATGTCTAATTGATGGGACCTCACTACATTGAATAATACTACTGAGCTGTTAAATATAAATTTTAATAGAGAGACCGTGTAATACACAAAATAAACAATACATGAGCAAAAATCATTGGAAAAAGTTGAATGTTCCATTCAGTAAGAAATCTTACAAATTTCTGTTTCTTAGGTTAACAAATTGAAATTACCAATAACAACTTCAATTTGTAAAATGTCAACTTTTGACAACTTTGACGTTAACGATTTGACATCTCCTTTCGCCTTTTTCATGGGCGCAGAACAACAACAAGTTTGAATATAGTTTTTAAATCGGTTTATTTTCCTTAAATCGGTAAGTGTATTTTCTTAAAATTATGTTAAATACAATATTGAAGATCCAGCCTTCACGTTCGCCACCATATTTTCTTTCACAAACCCTACAATAAACTCTAAAACATAGTTAAATTAACGGTGTTTACTTTTTAGCTAAAAATGGCTATCAGGCCCGTTTATAGACCGGAGATCGTCAAGAAACGTACGAAGAAGTTCATCAGGCATCAGTCCGACCGATATGCCAAGCTAAAGGTGAGTCAAAATCCTGTTAAACCCCAAAGATCCTTATGTTTACAAATGGGGTGTCTATAAGTGAGGTTAGAACCACTTTCTTAAATAAAACCCTCAAATTTTGTAGAGGAACTGGCGTAAACCCAAGGGTATTGACAACAGAGTCAGGAGGCGCTTCAAGGGCCAATATTTGATGCCAAATATTGGTTATGGTTCAGCTGCAAAGACCCGTCATATGTTGCCCACTGGGTTCAGGAAAGTCCTTGTACACAATCTTAAGGCAAGTAAAATACCAAAGTGATTCTTAATATAAGATATAATTAAAAAAAAAACTTATCTATGAACTTTTCCACATTTCTCACACTTTCCAACACTTCTTTTGCAACCTCTTTGTGAGATTCATTGCTGTGGAGACTTTGTTTTCCTATATTTAATGGAATTAGTGAAGGGTTAATAAACAGAGTTGTCTCATTTGTAATGCATGAGAATTTTGCATGTTTTATTTTTGAACACCTCGGATCAGCTAATTGTAGAAAAATAAAATGATCTGAATTTTTTTGATGCAACATACTCAAAGTAAAGAAAAAGTTCAATCTCTCAAACAAACTTAAATCATCTACTAAGATTTAAATGTTTGTGTAGTCTCATTAAACAATGTATGAGATGAATCTGATACATCTCAATTGTTTTGAGATCTGAATGTAGGGATGGTGTTATTTTATCTAATTACTTAAAATCAATGAAGTGTTATAAGTTCATTAAAATCATGAAGGGTTATAATTGGTATTATAGTAATATTTTTAAAACTAAATGTTCTCTTGTCCAATTATGTTAACATTATTATTACATATGTTGACTAAGCATTAGTCTTGGTAATAATATGCCATTTAACACACAACTATTATTCTTTTTAAGGAAATGAGATAAAGTGTAAATTTAATATTTTCTTTTAGAGCATCACCATTCTAATTTTTTAATATGGCCTATAATTCACCAAAACAATTACAATGACATTGGTTTTTTTTATGAAATACTTTATACAGAAATATTTAGATGGTTGGTAATCAAATACCAGAAGTAACATCTTTTAAATACCTTGGTATCAAAATTACTTGTTACTAATTAGATGTTAATGAAGTAGTTCAAAGTTAAGAGGACTTCAGGAAGTTGGATATGTCTCTTGTATGAAGTCATTTAACATTTAAATGCACCTCACTTAAAACATTCTTTTATACCTGTTATATCAAATATTACAACATTATTAAAACCTCGAGTGTTAAAACCAAACACCTCAAGTGTTGCAATTTATTAGTTGAATTAGGCTCCATAATAAGTTAAAATTTTGATCTGTTTTCAACCTATTTGGCAGTGTAATAGATTTTACCACTCTCAGTTGCTATTTGTCTATGTAAAGGAAAGTTAAGGTGCCATTTTTGTCTAGAAAATTTGCCTTTTTTTTAAAGTACATGACACTTAAAAGATATAAAAACCTGGCAGTGCTAAATATGTATGAAACTCTTTACTCTACAGCTTTCCCTGTATCCTAGTGACAAGATCCTAATTGCCCTTTTCTAAGAAATAAAAGTCTTGTAAGAATCAATGCTTTATGATTAATCAATTTTTAAAACAATTTGGCCTAAAAAAGATGCACTAACACTTTTTTTATTTGTTGATAGAGGCACAGCAGTGGCTGTTTGTGTAATTTGACTTATAATTGAGTGTATATAATTTTGACATTAAAAAATAAAATATTAAAACCACTTGTGATTCAGAGAATCCAACATAACTAAAAAGAAACTTTTACAAGACAGTGGTGAGACCACATTTGAAGTCTTTTTTAGGGTGAATACTATTAGCATACCTGTCAATATGTGATTTACCTAGTAGAATATGTTCACCTATTTAATATGTCCGAGTCTGAGTCAAAGTTAAGGCTAGTGCTGCTTAAAAAGATAATAAGTCCATGATTTTAATGCTTATTTATTTTTATTTCAATATAGTTTTAAGTTTATTCACATCTTTGCTTGTAATTACCATTCTCTTGGTATTTGTAATGTATACCATTAAAAAAAAATTGATACGTCTAATACACAAAAACACAAGTGTTTTATGATTTATACAGTTTGTGTCAGCTAAATGGAATAAATTAGCTAATAAATAGACGGGAGCGGTAACACGTCGATTGGTTTTTATAGTTGCGCATTTTTTTTCATAAAAACTTTTTATACAGGCAGTATCAGATAACGGTGGCCAATACCAACTTGCTTAAATATAACACCCTGTATGTTAATTAATTTTTGGATTCCTCAGATCATTTTAGACATATTTTCTATACAATGTCCTATACCTATCCTTGACTTTTTCAGAAATATTAAGTAAAATTGAAAAAATAACATTTAGAAAAGAAAATTATTTATTCGCCGAAAATTGTTACAACATATTCAAAAACTTATACATAATACAAATCTAAACAATAATGTCAATGTAGGAGATGTTTAAAATGCTCGCCACGAACGTCTTGGCAACACCCTACCCGTAAATAGAAATTTCTTCTAACGTTACTCAACATCTCAGGTGTGATTGATCTAATTGCCAGGGTTATTCGTCTTCGTAAGTCAGCTAAGTCAGTGGGTTTAGTTTTGTATACAATAGTTTTCACATATCCCCATAAGAAAAAGTCTAATGGCGTCAGATCGGAAGACCGTGCTGGCCATTCCATCGATCCTCGCCTCCCTATCCACCGATCTGGAAATATTTGGTTGAGGTACTGCCAGACATTTATTTGGTAGTGGGGTGGTGCTCCATCTTGTTGAACCCATATCATATTCGCTGGAACTTGTGGGTTTCCTGGATCAGAATACAAGTTGGCCAACGTTGGCACTACATTATTTTGAAGCAATTCTAAAAAATTATCGCCATTCAAATTGCCCTCAATAAAAAAGGCACCTATGATCTGATCTTCAATAATTCCTGCCCACGCGTTAACCTTTTCAGGGTATTCAGTATTGTCTTCTCTCGTCCAGCAAGGATTTTCCCTGGACCAATAGCGGCAATTTTGGCGATTGGCATGACCGTGAAGAGTAAAGGTGCACTCATCAGAAAACAACATGTTCTAATTGGATGACATTGCTGTCTAACATTGCCACCATTTGTTCACAAAAATACATTCTCCTGTCAAAATTGACTTCCTTGAGCTCCTGGGTGGGTATAATTTTATAGGGATGCATTTTGTTTTCTTTTAATATTCTAATAACTGATGAATAGCTAATATTGAGTACTGGGACTGCTTTCCGAGTAGATGTATGTGGGTGTTCCTCAAACTGAAGAATAACAGCCAATTTGGTATCCTCACTTATTGCATTGGCAGCTGCTTTTTTTACCTGCCTATTTTACTAATTGTCCCTTGGGTTAAAGGCGGCAAATTTGGAAATTTTTCGTGAAATAAGCGAGCTACTTCCATTTGCGTCCGTGAATTATCTCCATAGCCAATCATCTGTAGAATTGTTATTTTGTGCATTTCTGTTTTAATTTTTTTTAATTCTCATATCAATAAAAAGGAATGCTGAAATAGTTTTTGCTTGCTTTATCATTACCAAGACCTAAATGGGCAAGAAGTATTAAGTGAGTTGTAGAGAATCTTGAAAAATAAATAATTTTCTTTTCTAAATGTTATTTTTTGAATTTTACTTAAGATTTCCGAAACAGTCAAAGAAAGGTATAGGACATTGTATACAAAATATGTCTAAAATGATCTGAGGAATCTAAAAATTAATTAACATACAGGGTGTTATGTTTAAACTAAGCAAGTTGGTATTGACCACCGTTATCTGATACACCCTGTATAAAAAGTTTTTATGAAAAAAAATGCGGAAACTATAAAAACCAATCGACGTGTTCGAGCGTTTTTTCCAACACGCTCCCATGTATTTATTAGCTAATTTATTTCATTTGGCTGACTGACACTGTATAATTTTAAAGTTGTTAAAGTACTTCATATGTAAAGTAATTAAAAGGATTTGAAAAAACCATATATAACACATACATTTATGTAAAGATTTTTTTTATAAAGAATTTAAAAAGACAGATGTGAATATAGTTTGCTATAGAACAAGCAAATCCAGTACTAATTTAAAACCTTTTAGTCATCCTTGTAAAGGAAAAATATGAATATTTCTAGTCCCCTGTTTATGTATGTCTTAACCAAATTTGAAGTATGTTTTATATAAAAAAAGAGGTGTGCGCATTTCACAAAAAAAATTAATATAATTAGCAATTTTTACATGATGTTTTGAAGGTAATTTGCGCCTGAACAGCAAAATGTCGACAATTTTTTAACTGATTCTTCCACCAAGAAAACATGAAACCATTACCTTTGGATACCATATAATTTATATGAAACATTTGTTTTTTTAGGAATTGGAAGTCCTTATGATGCAAAACCGCAAATATTGCGCGGAAATCGCTCACGGTGTGTCCGCAAAGAAGAGGAAAGAAATCGTCGAGAGGGCGCAACAATTGAGCATTAGGGTAACCAATGGACACGCTAGGATGCGTAGCCAGGAAAATGAGTAATTTTAAGTTGACAGCCTTAATAAAAAAATTAAAAAGACCCTATTGGATTTTTTTTAATTTGAATCTAAGTGTATCCTTTTCTGCAGACCTTGTAATAGATTTATTCTTTCTTGACTTGAAGAACAAGTTAAAACAAGATTAAAACTTCTTGAGTATTTAGCCTTCTTCCCAAGATGCTAACATCGTTAGCGAAACACGTGTCGAGAATAAAATACGAGTTTTGGTTAGTGGTAAAACTGTTTGTGATTTAAAGTTCACATCAAAGGATCCAACCATAGAGCAAGACGACATGGACATGTCATTGTCTAAAACCTTAAAACGTAGAAAAATTGTTACACATTCAAATTAAACGAAAGCTGAAAATCAGACGTTAACAACGGAGGTTTTGGTGGACGATATAAAAGTAAATGTTAAAAAACCTCGTGTCTACTCTGAGATGGTGCATTTATTACGTAAATGGTATGAATTTTGGAAAGTCAATTTATCTCTTATTATATTAAAAGTAAATTGTATAGAAAATTTTAAAAGTTGGACTAAGTTTTTTTTAAAAGTTGATTTCATTGGTTCCAATGGGATTAGAACATTTTAATTTCTCCGTCTTATTTCGAGATGGTGAATGGATGTAAAAATGCGAAAATCTTAAAAGTAACCACACCATAATAAGTATTGTACTATACAATTGGCTCCAACTCTTTTATCTCTTCCAATACACATTGAAGAGATAAAGCACCTGAATCCCAAAAACAAATTCTGAACCTATGTGACTTAACAGTTGTGATCTATGATGTGGCTTCACTTGAACTTGAAATCAATTTTATTATTTGTCCTAAAAACATGGTTGACTATATTGTTAAAATAAACTACATTGACAGGGATTGAAACAAGGTCGATTTGCATTACACCATTAATTAAAAGTCAGCATCGAGAAACACCTTTAAGACGATATTCTTGCCAAGTGATGTGTCATATGCAAACACAGTAACCTTTCCTTTTATGGGGAGCAATAAGCGCAATGTCATTAATATAACAAAAAGAAATAAAAATGGCCCTAGGACAGAACCTTGAGGAACTCCTGTTGTAGTTCAGAGCAAATTTCACCCTCTGTACACGATCCGATAGATTGGGGCTGAACCATCCCAGAGAAGATCCTCTAAACTCATCTTTCCAACTTCCACAGCATAAAATAAACTCGCTTCGTCATTTTAACATGACATGTATATAACAATAGCAATAAACCTTAATAAATTAAAGAAATGTGACCAATCTCGGGGAGATACTACGGTGAATCCCATACAAGGGTTCAAAGGAACAGTAAAAATACTATATTTTTATACGTCTATTAACATAAAAATTAAACTTGGTTAATTTTTTTGTTGGATTTAGTTCAAAACGAAAACTACTTCAGAAGAACTTTATAGATATATTTTGGTCGACGTTTCGATTTCTATGAGATTATCCTTAGGACTCTAAAAGGTACACGAAAGCACAAATATAGTCAAATCTTATATTTTTGCACACAGTAAAAGTAATAATTAATGCTCAATTATAAAAGTAAGTTGTCCTCAGTCTAATGTAAGTATTTTGCAAAAAAAATATTTTTTTTCAAGAATTTGATTATTAAGGTGTAAATCACAACTAAAAACAAAAAAAAACAATTTCTACACTTTTCTAAATTCAAAAGGTTACAACAGATATGAGAAACATTCTTTCAAAAAGAAATGACTGTATATACACTTACTTATATCCTAGATCCTCTTCGTTACTAATAATAATTTGTAAGATTGTAATAAAGTACAGGCATAGAATTTTTGTGGTCTAGTTTTGAAGTTTTAACCATCTATCTACCTTGGGAGATAAATTGGGACAATAGCTATGAGACCATCGTCTTTCAAATAGCTAATGTTCTTCTCAATTTTTTATGGAGGAAACAAAGAAAATATTGATAAGTTGTATATGGTTAGGATAGATTTAATATACCTGGGAACACACATTGTGTAGGATCTTATGCAATGTACAAGGTGTTCTTAATTTATTCTATTTTTGTGTTGTTTATTAAGTTGAAATTACATAGATTGCCAACGTCCTCTTTTTTACTTATTAATTACTTGGGTGTTTTTAATTTCATTTCTGTTTTTTCAAAATCAAATGAATTTATCCTTAAGGCTCTAAAAGATATACGAAAACATCTCATGGAAATCAAAACGTCGAACAAAATATATAAATCGATTGTCTGAAGTTGTTTTATTTTGACCTGTATCCAACAAAAAAATTAACCAAAGTTACAATCTGAGGTCACGAGAAATAATTCACATAAAAATAGTTTTTTTTTAATATAAAAAAAAACTATTTTTATATTAATCAGATTATTTCATATAAATCAGAATGTTATATATTAAAATCTACCAAAAAAGTAGAAATCTACTAAATGGACAAACGCTGAGAATCCCTAGACATCCATTGGGTCTAACAAAGGACTGCCATCTGTGGTGCGTTCTTTAAAAATACTCATCACTTTATTACCCCAATAATGCTAATTCTCCACTTTCCCTTGCAAGTTGTTTGTTTTTTGACATACACTGATATAAATCAGAATTGTAATTACATTTTAACTTGGTATATTATTGTAATAGTAAATATACAAACCTGGAGGTAAACTACTCTTGTGGATCAGTTATATAATCGCGAAGTAGTCTATATTTGCCATCTTTTTCTTATTAATATGTAACTACACAAATGGTGTGAATGTAAAATAAAACAAGTCAATAGTTGCAGAACGTACAATATATTTATAATAATTTATACAAAATGTTACACAACCGTTGCTAGAAATAAAAAAAAGTCATAAAACATTGTGGTTTACGTATGAATTTAAGCACGTTTCAATTTCACCACGAAATAATTAAAACGATAATAGTAGAGCAGACAGAGCAAAATCCATAAATTTAAGTAATAAATACAATTTAATTATATATACGTTAATTTATATTTACAATGCAGTAATAAGGTATCTACTAGAAAAATAAAAACTGAAATTTTCATCCATAAAGCTGTATCTGAAGAAAAATGTATCATTTATTAGTTTGATATTATTATTGGTCCCTATTAAACAAATAATTTATAACAGTTAAACTTAAAATCTGCTCAGAAGTAATTGCAATGCAAATTTCAATGTTTATCTTAATAGCCTTTACACCTGATATTTTATCGATTTAACAATACCTAAATGTATAATAGTTTTAAAATTATATCACTATCTATCAGAGTTGAATTGCTTATTATTAAATTATTTTAGCATAATTGTTCTATCCTTTTTTTCTAATCGATGAGATTAAAATTGAAACAATAAAAAAACAGCTACTTTAACATTACATTACGTTTTTAATTGACTTTAATGCGTCCAGGCATCCTTTGTTTTAAACATTATTACATATTGCTTGGGGGCATATTAAAATAGTTTGAAATCATTAATGAACCATTTATCAAAAATAATTTACTAATGATTCCCTAAAAGTAGTTTTTATAATGGCACATATATAATATGCTGTATAATTTATTTACTTCCTACTTATAAGGTAGTTTTGTACAATTAAAATTAAACAGATATTAGCGTAGAAGTTTTACTGTAACAAGAACCGCGCTTTATAGGGGCTGTCCCAAAATCACCGTTCTAACAAATAAGAAGTAACTTATCAAAGCGCATTATGTCCACACAAGGACAAGTTTAGTTTATTGCGGTTTTTGATTTATTTTCACCTCTTCTATACACGTATTAGCTCAGAATAAATCAAATAATCTGACACAAAAACGCATTACGATATGGCCAATAGGAGGCGGTAAATTCGCACGACGACATCGTGCAGATCATCTGACTTTTTAAAATTCTGCCATACAATCGTTAATCGTGGTCGTTAGGTGTTGATGTGTTAACAACGTATTTGTTGTTGTTACGATCGAAAACTTTGATCAGAGTGTTTCTGTAAAAAACGAAAATAGCCGAGGAAAATATTGCGACAAAAGATTAAATGAGAATTGGATTAAGAAGTATGCATGTTGTTTGTTGTGAGCCTGAATTGAACTGAATGAGGCAGTAATCACACTAAAAAAAAGGCTGTTTCAAAATATCTGGCATTAAATGTTCAGATTCGTTTTTTTGTAATCAATTAATTAAAATTTCACGTTTTTAGATATAAAGATCCCTTGCATGTTAAGATTTACCCCTCTTGCCGGCATCAGGATCTAGAGGCAAGTACACGATTTTTAAATGTGGTGATAATTCAAGGAACGTATTTGCGAGATGCAAAAGAAATATTTACTTAGTACAACTAAAGCTAGTAGTGTATCTACAAAGATTTAATTTTAGGTTCGGACTAGAATATTTATATATATATGTTTAAAAAACACCCTGTAGATTTAATTGTGCTATTTGTTTCAACTCTTCTAAAACTACATCAAACTGTAAAGAAAATAAAATAAAAACTCATTTAGCACGCCCGAAGAAGTTGGTAAAAAAATTATATTAAAATGATTTAAATTTTTTTCATCTTTCCTTGCTCTTATTTCATAAATTTAAATTATTTTACTGAATTATGTATCAATGCCACTATTTTCAAATTCTGAATATGCAGATATTATTTTTGTTTACGGATATTGTGACGGTAATGGAAAAGCGGCGGTCCAGGAAGAAAAAAAGGACATTGTACGCGAAAATCCTAAGACAAATGTTAGAAGAATAGGTGCTCAATGAAGATTACCACCAACATGTGTTGCTTCTTCATTGTATGGTGTGTGCTTCGCAAAGAAATTGTATGCCCGTATCATATCCAACAGGTACAAAGATTACAAGAGGGAGATTAGGTATCTAGAGTTTCTTTTTTCGTAATGGATACAAGCGCATAGAAGGTTCTCCAATCCTATTTACTGATGAGGCTAGAGATGGGTCGGTATTTCAATACCGCGATTTTTGCCGCGGTATTTTTTAGGAACGTATTGTCGCGCTCCACAACTATAAAGTAACCGGTTACTATGGAACCGAAGGAACTACGATGTCGATTCGCGCCTGGGCCATCAAAGTTTCCTTGTAGGAAAAATACGTCAAAATCGCGGTTCCGCCAAGTGTCAAATGGCGGATCACGGTATCGGCATCATTGAACTCTATACTATAAATATAAATATGCTAGTGAGGCAAAAAAAATGCAACCTTTTAAATGGGATGTTAAATGGTTTTAAATGGAATGTTAGTAATAGTAATAAAGGTATTTTTAGTCAAAATTATTAAACTAGAATAAGCTCGTAAGAAGAATTTTAGATACAAATGTTTTTAAATAGCTTTAAATTTAATATTGCTTTAAAATACGATTTTAAAAATAATTTTTTAACACTTATACTCATTCTGTTAAGTACGTTTTAAACGAGCCAAGAACAAGTTTATTAATTAAGGAGACAGTCGCCGGTCCGTGGCAGCGCCGCCGTGAGCCGTCTCTCCGTACGGGAAATATCGGTTACTAAATCGCGGTATTTCTTTGGAACTGTCGCTACAGGAACCGCGCCATAATTTGAAACGGTATTCCCATCTCTAGATGAGGCCCAATACGCGAGATCGTGATTGTAGTACACGAAGTTCACACGTCTGTCCTTTCAAATAAAAATGTTCACTCATTGCACTCACTGGCCTTATAATTTTAGCTCTAGTTTTCTACTAGAGCACCATGTAAATTTACGAGAAATGTATTTCAGCACATTTTGGTGCGGATCTAATGTCTAGACAATAAATTTCCAAATGGTTGGAGGGCCGGTTTCTTGGCCGCCAAGATGCTCTGACTTAAACCCAGTAGACTATTTTTGTGAGGTTATTTAAAAGAAAAAGCTTATAGTAGTGTAAAATAGTCAACAATTAATTGATCCCGTTACTACCTATTACGCTTAGGTTAGCCTTAACACGTTTGTTAGAAATATTATGTTAAACTTGCATAAACAAGCTGAAGAGTGTATAAATGCTGGTGGATGCATTATGAAAATTTACTATTTGAACAAAATTTTACATGTTTTTTTACTCACATTGTATCAGTATCCGTAAGGGTTTGATATTTAAAAATAATTTAATTTGTAAAAAGAAAGAAAAAAGGGAACTTAATACATAATTACTTTATGCGAATTATTTTGGAAATACTTAAATGTTATGTAAAAAAAAAATCATGGTAAAAAAATGTAAGTTCAAGCCTGATAAAATTGTATTTTACCAATTTACTTTATTGCAAAATCACTGGTATGCATGTAAAACACATTCTTACAAAAAGAAGTTAAAAAAACATATTCAAATGTATACTTTTTGTTTAGCAACTTCTGCGAGCGTGCCAAATTATTTTTTTATCCTATTTTGTTCCTACAAGGTTTTTCTTACAAGAGAAACAAATACTTAAATATTCTAGTCCGATCCTGGAACTAAATTTTTGTAGATACATTTCTAGCATAAGTTGTACTATGTGAATTATACCAGCAAAATTCAAAAGAAAAATAAGTATAGACGAAGCTACAGGGGCCTTCTATTTATGAAAAAATAACAAAACCACCCTCTATATTCACAATAATGTCCTATGGACCAATTTAAGCTCTTAATTCTTGAGCGCCTAGATGATTACTCCCTTGTTTTATCACATTATTTTAAATCTTCTATGCCGAATTTAAAAGGATAAACAGGGTGCTATCCAGATGTTAAAAATTTGAATTTTAATGTGGTCCAGACATTAGTATTACTAATTATTACTAGTTCGAAACAAATTCCTATGCATCAAGGCCTAATCTTAATTTATAAGTGATCATTACTGAATATTCAACAAATTTACTATAATCGTAGAAATTTTATACCTTATTATCCCAAGGTTTCTACTCGCATCAGTTATTGTAAGTAAAACTATTTTAACCAAAGATATCAGTCAATTGACAATTTGTCCCTGGACAACTTACTTTAAGTTTTATAAAATTTAAATACCCTATAAATCACAAAGACTATTACACTAAATAGTTCGTATCTGAAATTTAATAGGTAAAGCATAGTTTTCATTATTATAACGGCGACTTTGGGACACCCCGTATACCAGCAAATTATAATATAGATACAGGAAAAATAAGTCTTTTTCATAAACATTGTATGTACATGATTAAACTACTGTGATTACTTGGTCGAAGGATGGCAAAAATCAAACTAAAGCTAAAATACACAAAAAACACTCTGTGAAGCCCGTTAAAAAATAAGATTAGAATCGTTTGTCAAGGGATTATTGCGAATATGGCATGACAAAGCAGATTGTGTCTTGAATTTTTTCCAAATAAATGTTTGTTTTATACAGTGTATCAGTCTTCTTAATCACGAACAAAAGTTTATTATAAAATAGTTATGACTTGATTTGCTTGTAAGATATAATTTTTTAAATAAATAATTTTAATAACGCTATATTAAAAAAAAAATCTCAAGATTGCCCACCTTCGACCGTTTTATACCTCCAACCTGGCCAGGCTATTTATCTCCTATACGCTCCTTACGAAAATAGGGGGATACTAAGGTTTGAACTTGACCAACGGTATATTTTTGGTCGAGAGGCATTTGTCGCAGACCCATTCCGCGTAGACTTCGGCTGTTAACAGTTGGAAAGCGTGCTCCGTTAGGCCCGTACAGCCCCGATGAAACCAAAAGTTACACCCGCTCTCGCAGAGGATCGCTTGGTCGTTGTCGTGAACCTAAATATGAAAATTTTAATACAAAAATCGAATAAATGGGTATTAAGGTAAAGTAAAGTGAAATAAAATAAATATTTCAAAAAATACACTACAATCCGTCCGTAGAAATTTAAACTTAGTTGACAGTTATACCAAGAAAAACTTATAAAGCTAAATTACTAATAAAATGATTCACACAGCTAGGATTTAAAATACGAGACATAATGAAAGAAGTCGTCCATATTCTCTGAGAGACCCTGATATAAATAAATCAAAGGAGAACAACACAAAGTCTCGGTCTCAAAAAAATCTTTAATTTGTTAGAGTGGTGACACGTGTTTCGCTCTTAAGAGCATCATCAGACCTTAAAAATTATGTAAACAAAACCAAATAAAATTACAAAAAGACCAGAAGTAAAACAAAAAAAGTATACCTCAAGAAGCTTAAAAACACGCCCGATTGGGTCAAATATACACACACACTGAACGGTAAAATATAAGTTTAAAAAACTGACGTCACAAATATATAAAAAAACAATAACATAGAACTTGAATACAAGAAAATAATAAAAAAGTAAAAAGGAACTATCGAGATTTGAACATACAACCTTGCAGCAAGACTGTTACCGTTTGCTGCGTTGACCGCTAGGCCACACCGTTCATGCGATAGCTTGAAAAGAAAGGAGGGGAATACAAGATGTTATTAAAAATGAGTCCCGGCTCAAAATAAATAACAACTAATAACAACACTCAATAACTAAGGCACGCAAAGGCGCTTGTCTGGTAGTCATGAATAAGGCTGATTAGGTGGATAAAGTTTCGGAATTTTTATCTGGCGATGATTTTGTTTCGATAAAGATCCCACTCCTAGCATTTTTAACAAATTTAAGAGCTGTCTGGACCGTTGCCTCATAACTTAAGAGTTTTTCGAGTCCAATAAAGCCAGCCTATACCCTATGAACCCTAGAACTCCCTGACTGTACGGCTTACCAAAAATACATGAAGGTATTCCTATGAGGCGAGTGGTTTCTTTCGTCAGTTCGCCCTGCTATAGACTGTCCTCTTGGCTTAACACTACTCTCAGGATATTAACAGGATTTCAAAATGAATTTTCGATCAAAAATTCATAGAATTCACAAATTTTGTAAAAAATATTAGTATACCCGATAATGCTATTTTGATTTCCCTGGAAGTAAATTTCTTTCCCAGCATACCCGCCTCAGAATGTGAGACGTTAGTTGAAGAATTGCTTAACTCCACCAATCTCCCTAAGTTAGTTATAGACAACCTCGTATGTCTCTTATCGCTGGTTTTGGAACAAAACTTTTTTAAATTTAATGGAAAATTTTTTACGCAATCAGCAGGACTCGCTATGGGCTCATGCCTTTCATCTTTCTTAAGCGAAGTATTTATGAGCCATTTAGAAAATCAAATTATGGTTAGTAAGTTTTTTAAATTTATAATTACATACAAAAGGTATGTCGATGACATTTTTTTAGTCTGGAGAGGAAACGACGATGATTTGGCGGGATTTTTGAATTTCGTAAATTCTCTTCATAGTAACATAATTTTTACTTTGGAAAAATAAGTTAATAAGACTTTACCATTTTTGGATTTACTTCTGACTAGGTACAACAATAGAATAACTTTTGAAGTGTACAGAAAACCATCCGCTACGGATAATATTATCCAATTTAATTCCCTTTCTCCTGGCCAACACAAGTTTGCTGCTCTTAACTCATTCTTCTATAGATTATTTAATTTACCTCTCTCCAATGTAGCCTTTAAAAAAGAGTACAATATATTACAATCTATTGCAATCAACAATAACTTCCCTCTATCAAGTTTCAAAAAACTATATTTTAAGTTTTTTAATAAGTACAAACTTTCGTACCACATTGGACATCAGGAGGAAAGGGAACTTAATAATAAAAATTTTAGATGTTTAACTTACTTTGGAGGTATTTCCCAGCGGGTGGCGAAATTCTTTAAATCTTTTAACATCTCAATCGCTTTTAAGACTTCTAATTCCGTAAAGCGAAATCTGGTTAAACCATTGGATAAGCCATTCGCTTTCGAAATCTGGAGTTTATAGTTTGCATTGTGCCGATTGCCCTACGATTTATGTGGGACAGTCCGGGAGGAAAATTTCAACAAGGGTACAAGAACATCTAGGTCTGGTGAACAAGTTTAAAGCCACCGATACTGTTGAGACTAAGTCAGCGTTTGCCAATCATTTATTGTCAACAGGTCATAATTTTTCCTACCCCAATAATGTGGCAGTGGTTCATGACTGCCAGAAGGGCAAAAAGCTGGATATTCTAGAGAAGCTAGAGATTACAAGAGCGAAGAAGAGTCCAGTTTTAACTTGCGTTAACGACGTGTTTAATTTTGAGCCGAGGATCATTTTTAATAACATCTTGTAGTCCCCTCGGTGTGGCCTAGCGGTCAACGCAGCAAACGGTAACAGTCTTGCTGCAAGGTTGTAGCTTCAAATCTCGATAGTTCCTTTTTACTTTTTTATTATTTTGTTGTATTCAAGTTCTATGTTATTGTTTTTTATATATTTGTGACGTCAGTTTTTTAAACTTATATTTTACCGTTCAGTGTGTGTGTATATTTAACCCAGCCGGGCGTGTTTTTAACCTTCTTGAGGTATATTTTTTTGTTTTACTTTAAGGTCTTTTTGTAATTTTATTTGGTTTTGTTTAGATTATTTTTTAGGTCTCATGATGCTCTTAGGAGAGAAACACGTGTCACCACTCTTACAAATTAAAGAATTTTTTGAGACCGAGATTTTGTGTTGTTCTCCTTTGATTTACGAGACATAAGTTAATTCATATGTTACATTACAAATGAATAACTAATTTTATACAAAGTTATTATTATTTTCAAATTGAGTTATTGAGTATTAAGCCTTATTGGTGATAATATTCTTTAACTTTATACAAGGATAAGTGTTTGAATATAAGAAACTTCAACACGTCATACAATACAGCTCCGATAAAGAATTTTATTCTATGGACTGGTAACAATAATAACGAGTTTAAAAGTAAAAAAGCGAACTGACAACCTTTCAGCTTATGCTATCATTACTAAAAAATGATTTCACACCATATAATAAGTATATAAAAAAACCAACAATACTTACTTCTTTATGACAAACTCCACATGGGTAAATAGGAGGTGCGTTAGGGTTTTGTGAATTAAACACCATGGGTTGATCCACTGGATACACTTTACCGGCGCTCACCGGCATGGGTTTCGAATACATATTATTCATGGGGGACATCATGAAATTGTTATTGTTCATCGGAGGGCCTAAAAACATTCCTAAATAAACCCCTATTTGTTATTAAAATATTATGAAACGTCCTAATTGTACTTACACAACGGTGGCTTTGTACATAAGTGATTTAACTGAGATCGTTAAGCAAATTCAAAAACTCATTTTTCTCTATTAATTTAATAACAATAAATATCAAGTATAATAATTATAAAGCCATTAAAAGTGAAATTGTATTCTTGTGTTTCGTCTGTTATCTAAACAAGCACAACAAATATTTAATTTAGTGTCATATTAAAACGTTTTAAGAGGGGATTTAATTGTATTTTAAACAAGTATAAATAAGGTTTTTAGTTTATTTTCTTATCCAAACAGTGCCATTTAATAAGCGTAATGTCGTTGCCAGTTTAGAAATATGACTCTCTCTATTTGGTTTGCAACTTCTTAATTACTTAAGTAGGTACTTTTTGTTTAAATATAAAAAATACTGTATATTTTTTATCATCTCGACTGTTATAATATATTAGAAATCTTTTACGATCCAACTAATTGTGTCAATTTTAAAGACAATTTGATGTTGAAATAATCGCATTTTGATGGAAGATGTTGATCTACAGTGTGCGGCATAACTGTCTCCCTATTTTTAACCTTCCCTCGTAATGCCGTGCGGCGTCGCAGAATAGTGGGGGTACCGCCACTAAGAGCCGTATGGGAAACTGGACTCGAAAGTTTGTGGACTCGGGGGGAAACTGGGAAACTGGACTCGGAACTTGGACTCGAAAGTTTTGTTTAAACATCTTTTAGTCTGAAGCATCATGTGGACCAACGCACAGCGCGCATTCGCCGTGGAAGTGTACCTCCGCGAAAATAGGTCAGTTATTGCTGCGCAACGAGCGTTCCGGATAAGGTTTCAAATTCCGCGAAATGAAGGAGTCCCGGACCGAAAATCAATTGTGTTGTGGGTCAAGAACTTCAGAGAAACTGGATCTGTTATCAAAAAAGGAGGTGGACGGCCACGGACGGCTCGGATTTTTATGGTCACCTAGACGTTCTGCACGGAGACACGCAGCTGCCCTTCGTTTATCTGACCGCACTGTGCGAAGAAGTCTTCACAAGGATCTTCGTTTTCATCCATACAAGATGGTTCTGGCACAGGAATTATCAGAACGTGATTGGAACAATCGACGTGCTGCCTGTGAAATTATGCTTCAAAATTTACCTGAGGGCGCAGTTTTTTTTAGTGACGAGGCACATTTTTACTTGTCTGGCTGGGTAAACAAGCAAAACTTTCGGTATTGGGCCGCTGATAATCCGAGAGAGATACACGAGAAGCCGCTACATAGTGAGAAAATGACAGTTTGGTGCGCCGTGTCTGAAATGGGGATAATCGGCCCTTACTTCTTTGAAGAAGAAAATCACGCTGTTACTCTCAATTCGGAACGCTATATAGCGATGATTTACAATTTTTTCGCCCCAGCCTTTGCAGGACTCAATGTGCAAGATGCCTGGTTTCAGCAAGATGGGGAAACAGCTCACACATCTCGAGCTTCAATGCAAGTATTGAGAGAAATGTTCCTCGGACGTTTGCTCTCCCTGAGAGGCGATATTTCTTGGCCTGCACGCTCGCCCGACCTAACGCCCTGCGACTTCTTTCTGTGGGGTTACCTAAAAGCTGAAGTCTTCAAACATCGTCCAACGACTATTAGACAACTAAAGGATGCAATCCGCCTGGAAATTCGCAGAATATCCCAATAAATGCTTGCAAGAGTTATGCGAAACTTCAGAAGTCGCTTGTACCAGTGCTTCGATAATGGTGGACGGCACTTGCCAGATATTCTCTTCAAAACCACATAGGACAAAAATGTTTTAAATGTACTTTTAAAATAAAAAAATAAAATCTTTGTATTTCAAATAACATTTCTTTTATTAAGCCTCAAAAACAGGGAGAAAATTATGCCGCGCCCTGTATTATGCAGGAGGACCTTTTTAGCTTCCATAACATCATTTTAAATACATTATAGCACTTTATATTTGAGGTAACTGTTTTTGTTCGAATTCATTTTTCAGATTTGTAAAGATTTTGGAGCCTGCTTCAAGTATTTTCCGATATAACGGTATATAGAAGATCAGATCAATATAAAAATATTGCTTGGTTCATTGCTGATCTTAAGACCATGCAGAGTGACGATGGTCTTCCTTTTCTGGAAAAGGTGAATGGACAATGTGGGGGAAAATATCCTAGGAATGAGTTTCTTTGATATAGAACTGGGTATAACAAAGCTGTGAGGCATATAGCTGCCCCACCAATATTCTATTTTGCGGTTTATTCGTCAAAGGGTACACCAGGGGCACCTCTGATAAGACATTCTGGAAAAGAGATTATCGCTGACGATCAGTATAACAACATTAAAGCCTTAAACGTGCTAAAGCCTTCAAAGTGTCAGTAACACTTATCAACTGAATGATTGGCTGCGCAACACTGATTTTTGCTGTCAGTATGTTGATCATGTTGAATAAGTTAATAATTAAATTCCTATTATTATGTAGTTGAAGCAAAGTTAATAAAATCTCTATTAAGGAAAGGCTTTTATTTTTGTATGAATACACAATATTTTAATGACGAATCAGGCGCCCGCCTATAGTAACGAGTCTAAAAGAGGTTAAAATGAAGTTATTCGTTGGATCCATCGAGCATGTTTGAGCTCGAGCATAATTCGGTTGGAGGCGGTTTTGAGTCATACAAGGAGCACATGCAGCAATTATTCAGAGTAAAATGAAATAGGTTTACTTTGCATAACCTTAATAGGCACAGAGGCATTCAAACTTTTAAAAAGTCTAATGAAAGTCAGTTTTAGAAAATTACTATACCGTTCAGGTCTCGGTAATTCCTGAATGGTACAGTTAAAGACCTCTTCAGCATCATGTAATTTTGGTACCTTTCTTGATCAGACTATGAGAGACCATTTATTATGTGGGTTAAGATGTGAATCGGTAGTCCAGAGACTACTAAGAAAAGACAATTCACTAAGATTGAATTGTCATTGAGATGCGTGCAAAGAAGCAAGTTACGAAAGAGCGTCAAGAAGAAAGGTCACACATCCCAGTGCTGCAGGCCTAGGGCCAGACAATCAAATATGTTGAAGGTGAAAAGGAGTCTAAGTCAGAATAGGAAATAGATGAGCAATATTACAATTTAAGGCTAAAACAGGTGGTCAAAATTAATAAAATTTCAAGGGAATGTCCACTCGTTCAGGCCAGTGTCAAAAATAAAAGCATTCAGATTAATAATTAAAAAATTGACACAGGAGCAAGTGTAGGAGTTATTTCTAAACAAGATTATATAAATTATTTTGGTCATAAAGAATTAAATTATCTATTAATACAGTGCCAGGAGATAAATTGTTAGCCTTAGGCAGGGTTGGGTACGTCGAAAATTTGTCATATTCGACGCGTCGAAAATTATTTTTTAACACCATTAATTTTTGACATATTCGACTGTCGAAAATATATTTGGATATTTTAATTGAAATTTGGAACTAAATTAGTTTAATTCTATTAATTATTACTATACAACCAGGCCTGACTAAAACCACAGAATAAGTTAGTTATAGTACAGTAAATAATTCTACCTCAATGTGTATTAATATTAATATAGTGTTTAAAAAAACACAACTAAAAAAAGTCATCTTAACAGGATTTCAAACTTAAAATTGACAAATTAACATTCACAAATGATTGTAAAAACGGCATTTAAAATATAAATTTAATATTCGTCACTTTTATTTTCATCCCTTATTTTTAGATGGTAATAAATATAAGTTAGTTTTTTTGAATTTTCTGAGCTGAGTCTATTTCTCAGCCTTGAATGAATGAAAGACCAGTTTAAGAAAAGTCTCTCGAGCTGTGCTGAAGAGGCTGGTATTGTATTCAACTTCATGGCTAACTTAGCCAGTTCCGGGTAATGTCTTTCTGCCAATCCCCAGAAAGTCTGCACATTTGCGATTTCTTTGGAAAAAAAGTTTTTCGAAGAAATTTTTATTATTTTTATAAAAATGGAAATCATTTAATGCAGTAGCTCCTAAATTGTCTATGAGAAAGTTTTCCACATCTCGAATTTGTTCTTCAGATAACATTTTACCCCTCTACTGTGGATGTAAAAAATTGGCAGATAAAGAATAAACATTTAATGCTTGTTTTTGTCGTTTTTTCACAAAATTATCATATTGTTCAAAACCATCTGGTAAACGCTATCTCAACCATTTCTCAGCTGCATCCGCGATTGAAGTCTGTGTGCTTTGTAATTTATTTAGGAGCTTGCATACAGGATCAAATAGCTTAACGCTATCCTCTACTTGCTTCTTTAAATTTTCATCAAAAACGAGTTTAGTTATATTAGGTTTGATTTTTGTATTATCTTCTGCAATCGCATTTCTCATAGCCTTTAAGTTATTTGAAAAATTAACAAAAGAGTCTCTAAATGAACACCAGTGTATTTCCCCAGCTAATATTATTGATACAACACTTTTTTCTAAATAAGACGATGAAAATCCTCTTAATACAGATTGTACTCTTCCTGCAATAGCATCTGATACCAATTCTTTCGCCAATAGATTTGCAGTATGGCTATTGCAATTTGAGTACAAAAAATTGATTTGGGAACCCATCTTTCTCATGTTTACTTATCTGAGCAGATTGCATAAATATTAGTATTATATATTTCTTTCGCTAAAGTGACGCACTGCTCGACAATTTCCTGTTTTATCTTTAGTTAATCCCCAGTTTCCTTTTCGCCTGTAAGATCATAAGATTCTAGGAAAGCTTTATCACCTCCTACATTGTGAATAAGGCAAACTACATTCTTTGTATTATTAGAAGAATTTTTGCAATCGTCAATCAACATAACGGATTCCGCGCAGAATTCCGACTCTAAGCTACTATAACAGATAAAACAAAATAAATCAGCTTTTTCTAAAAAAAACTGTTTGATAAAACTATTAGAAGCCAAATTAGTCAAATAAACCGACTGGAAATTACCGCGCGTCTGCCGTAAGCCGGTTTAAGTTGAGGGGATTCCCCTGAATTCGTGCCCTGTTGCCTATGTTCTAATAGAGAACGTATCTTAAACGATTTCAAGGGCATTACGAGCGATCGAAGGTTTGTTCTCACAGCAGTAAGAAACAAGTTTTCGACAAATACACATGCGCAATAGAGTAAAATGCGTTCGCACAGGAACTTCTGATCGGTTTCAAATCAAAAGTTTGATGTTCTTACACAAATTCCTGATCGTCATCTGATAGTCAGACTTGTTTTCGGATTTATTTCAAGCAAAGTGTCAGAGCATTCGTGTAGCCAATCAACGCCGATCTTCGGAATATGAACATAACCTCTAAATTGTTGTTTGTATTTTGTCGTTTTGTATAGTCCTTGATATTCGTTTTGAAAATTGTATTTTAAATTGTTGGATTAGTCTAAAAATAAACATTAAGGAAACAAGTGCTTTTGAATCGTCGGACGAATCTGATCAGAATTATGTTGATTCCGACACAGACTTTTAAAGAAGATTTAATTGAAGAACGGATAAAGCCCAAAAGTCAAAACTATTTTCATGAAACTGTGTCCCAATTTAATAGAATAGAATTTCTCGAGCAATTTAGAGTAAGTCTTGAAGTAGCAAATAATCACACAATCTTAAACTATTAATAATATACAGCTATTTCAAGGTTGAAGTATAATTTTTGTTTTGTTTATGTTTTATTAATTTTCCCATTTCTCACTGGCATAAAAAAGTGAGGTTATTTTTCTTCTCCACTCAACCCGTATTTGATGTTCGCACAGACGGTTTCAAATCGATCAGAAGTTGTAATATTTTACACATGCGCATCAAGAATGGTTTGGAAACAGTTTCAAACTTGTAAGAAATTTGCAGTGAGAACAAACCTCAAGAGGCCGGCAAATATAAGCACCGGCAACCGGACAACGCGGTCCGCGGTCCCTAATATGCGAGAAAGATGGCCGATAATATTCGACATTTTGCCAATATTCGACGTTTTCGACGTGATTTTCGACACCAACAAATCAATCAAAAATTAATTTTCGACGCGTCAATACCCATCCCTGGCCTTAGGTCAAATTATTGTCAAGGTTGAGGCAAATAATAGACGTTTAGAGTTTTTCCCATTGATTCTAGTTAAAACTGGTGAATCTGTTAAGCTATTATCAGGTAGAAATTGGTTAGATAAGCTGATGCTAAATTGGAGGTCAATGAAAATAATCATAAGTTTTTTAGATCAGATCCAACCAATAAGAATTATAGTCTGTACATATCAATTAGTCAAGGTCAAGTCAATATGTCAGAGTCAGCTAATAACCAATAGTCTTACGTCAGAAGTTAAATCAAGCCAGTTTTAACCAATATAAAGGTAGACATGTCGTCGTTAACCAAAATAAGTCACTAAATGTCCTTACAATGTCCAAACTTATGCGAAAGTCCTCTTAATAGTCTTAAAGCCTGTAATAAGTCAAATTTAATCAGTCCTATAAAACAAGAAGAGATTTTAAAAAAGTTTAAGAAGTCTTATCCAAATGTTTTCAGTAGAGACAGAAAGTCATATTATAGGTTTCAAAGCTAATTTGGTAGATTTTTTGTAAGACTTATTCTGTGCCTTATTCTTTAAAAAAAAAAGTTAAACAGGTGCTAGAGTGTTCCAGTTTAGAGTGTTATAGTATCAGATTCCTGTTAGTCATGCTGATATAGCTAGTACCATAAATGTAATATCAAAGAAAAACATCAGCAGAATTTGTGGGGATTTACAAAAAACTGTTAACCCAATTTTAAAAATGGATAGGTATCCACTTCAACATCTTGATAATTTATTTTTCTCAGTAGCAGGTGGTGTAATAAAATTGTCAAATGCCTTTTTACAGTTTTAAGTTAACAAGCAAAGTCAAGAGTTATTAACAGTTAACACTCATATTGGTCTATTTCAATCTACTAGATTACCCTATGGAATTTCAAGTAGTATTATGGAACAGATATTCAAAGGTGTAAATTAGGTTTGAATATGATTTTTTGGTAAAAATAAGTCTGAATGCATTAAAAACCTGGAGTTAGTTTTGCAGAGATTTAGAAAAAACAATATTAAGGTTAATTGTAACAAAAGTAAGAAATGTAATATAAGCGTAATATTGTGAACGTGGCCTTAATCAGTGACACTTGTCAGCTGAATGACTAGCCGCAAATCACTGATTTTTGGTCACGTGTCGACGTACCGACAATTTATACTATAAGCGAATAATGATTTTCCTATTATTATTATTATTATTATTAGGAAGTTAAAGTAAAGTTAATAAATCCTCTACTAAGGAAAGGCTTATGTGTATACACAATAGTAGCTCCACAAATGCTTTTAACAATTTTTTTGTGGAGGTAGGGCATGGAATTGCAACTGTAATGACAATTCCAGAAATAAACCCAACATCTTTGATTTCCAAAAATTAATTTGTGTGAACAAGTGAAAAAATCTGAGAAACAAAACCATATTAACCCATATTAGTTTGCCACATTACAAGTTTCATGAAAACACAGATTCGTAAAACTCGCAAGATTCAATGTTAATAATAGTAAGGGACATGGTATCTCCAATTACAATCAAAATAGGATAATAAAATGAAACATACACTTACCAATAGGCCCATTGGGCCCATTCATCGGTCCCATTCCACCTCCTGGACCATGAGGTCCCCCACCTCCTCCGTGCGGGCCGCCCATGGAACCTCCAGGGCCCCCCGGTCCATTCATAGGACTTCCCATAGGACCGTTCATGGGGCCATTCATCGGTCCGTTCATCGGATGATTATTCATCGGACTGGACATGGGTCCACTTATGGGTCCGTTCATCGGTCCCATGGATTGGGGTCCCTGGGGTCCACCCCCGTTCATCGGTCCATTCATGGGGCCTCCCATCGGACCACCCATGGGTCCGCAACCTCCTGGACCCATCGGTCCTTGCATGGGACCCATGCCGCCTATTGGACTGTGCATTGGGGGACCTAAAAGATTCGATTGTGTGAAAAATTATAGGAATATATTCTGGAAAATCTATAGAAACACAAACATATCGAAGAGATTATCTGGCTAAAAGCATGTTAATAAACCATAGAATTACTGTTTTATTTACATTTCTTTTGCAATACTTCATGATAAAAATAGAAAAAGGTAAATACTAGGAGAATTTTTAGGAAAAGAGGATTAATTCCAAAAGGGCAATGAGCTCTTACTTCTTCAAGAGTCTGAATGCCAGTTGAAATACAGAATTCGCTTTATTTAAGAAACAATGTTTCAATCTTTTAAAGAGAAATACACCAGTGATATCAGATTAAATAGTAAACGTGTCAAATTAAATTTGGTCAAATTTTTTTATGTTTGTAATATCTAATATACTGTTCTCTTGTTCCTCTAGACGTTTTCATAGATCCTGTCTTAAACATTTTAGTAAGTTTTCAACTTCAGAAAATTAAAGGTAAATCAAAAGAACCATGAATTACTTTTGGTCGAAAAACATCATCAATAAATCTAAGATGTCTACATACCTTGAGAAAATATACAACTACAAGTTATAAGAAGAGCCCATAAAAACGTTATTTGTTAGGGACTTAACTTACTTCACTGAGATAGATGTACATGAGTGATCTTTATACAGTTAAGAATAAACACACTTCTGGATTAACGCATTGTCTGTTAAGATTCTTCAAGGTCTGCCGGTCTCTTGCAATTAATGTTTCCTTTGAAATTATATTTCCAAATAACCTTAAAGTATATATTGTAAAATGTCTATTTAAAGGTGATAAACTGAATGTCCATGCCCATAGACCCATTTTATCACATGTCCAAAGATGACCTTACTCACAGCATTTTAAGCAAATGTCAGTTGGGCTGTATTGAGGGTTTAGGCAGAAATCATGCAATATTTGTCTTTCTGGAGGACCTTTATTTAATATTGGTGAGGCAGTGCATTTGATTAAGTGAATCATAAAATGTTAGTCGGTAACATTCTTGGATCAATCAATCAACATGGATCTGAAGCTGCTCAATCAGTGTATTATTCACTTATTGAAAGTCACTTGCGCTATAGAATTGCTTTTTATGATTGCTGCAGCCAATATCCTTTCAATTCTATTTGAGAGAGAAGAGCAATTAGGTTTGTTTTGTCATAAAACCCCTGGAGACACCTGTAGACCTTACAGATTTAAAGGTTCTGAAGTTATACTGTTTGTTTACAAAGGAAACAATAAGACTAATTTATAAAAAAATACAAATTGCATCTTACCAGCCATAAATCTAGAAAGCCCTATAATAACACACAAAAATTTAATATTCCAATTCTCCAAATTCCAAAGAGTTAATTGACTAGGCGTAATTCTCTTAATTATTTAAGTATTACGAGTTTTAACAATCCCCTAATTAATAAAAAATCTGGACAAACTTTGATTTGCTTCAAAAGATCTGTTGTATCACTCTGCGACTGGGAATAAAAATAAATGTGTGCAAGTTTTTGATCTTAGTTTGTTCCTATTTCTTTTCAATTTGTAATTTTGTTTCTCATTTTACCAGCTTGAATATTTTCTCCTTGTGGTATTTTATTCCTTTTTGCTACTTATTAGTCCTCCTCTAATATTTTATTCCTATTTGTTAGCTCTTTTTAATCACTATTTAGTTACTTTTTATGTGCTGAATGTTTTATCTGGTAGGAAGCTTTGTCCACAAATATTTTGCGTTTTATGATAATGAAGCATGTTTTGATTTGAATGATGTTTCAGTTATTTTAATCTCTAATGTCCATTAAATGAATAAATTATATTGATTTAAAAAAAAAGTGTACAATCTCCAATATGATCAGACTGGAATCTCATCCCAGAAGTATAATATATGAGCCATTTTTTTTTAGAAACTTGTTCTTAACGAAATTAGTGGAGCCCTTATAGATAAAGCATACACCAGATGGTGATGAACAAGAGTTTTTAAATCAGTTAAGCTAGTAAATTTCTAAATATCATGTGTATTATAACCAAGTAGCTGAAAAGTTGACAAAATTATTAAGTCTTGATCACCTGCACAATTTCAATGTACCTAATCTACTACTGGGTAATTATTTTTATGGTATATCTAATTTTATATTTTTAAATCACCATGATAGAAATAGCAGTCCTTAGATGTCTTTCAGTGGTAGTAAGCTGATACTCTAAATTTCCCTTTAGACAAATTTCTGGTGTCAGATTTTCAGAAGACACTGATTGATTTTGTACTGAAAGTTAATATTATAATCTCAATGGAACCAAATTAGAAATTACTTATTCTGATAATCTGTCTGTCAAATACCATAATATCAAGCCTTAGCTCAACCTGCGAATCAACATTATGTGAAAACTCTTGTTCTACTATGAATATGGCAGTAAAAAGTTCTTTTTATTTTATTATAATTTTGAGTTTTTTTTTTCATTTACAAAAGATCAAAATTTGTTAATATTATTGCTGATAGAAATTCAGTCTGATAGATATAATTATTGTTAATTTAGCTAACTTAAAGTAACAGGAAGAACTTAAACATAGTGCTACAAACTTGAGATATTGAATAGTCTTACTTATTCATGATATATTTATTAGTGTTAAGATTATCAGAACCAATCTCTTAAATAGAATCTCTATGATATTTCTTGCAAATAAATTCTTTTTCTGTCAATACTGAACTAATTTAAAAGTAAAAATTTAATTATCCCAAAAACTTTAAATCCTCACCAGATAAATAAAAAAATATACTTCATATTCAACCTATAACTAGTGACAAAAAAAAATCTAAAAATATGACTATTTCTATATATTATTATATTTCAATATATGAAAAATCTGCCTTACCAGCACTGAAGAATATCAAATACATTAAACTAGTATCAATGAATGGATTTCATTGTTAGCAGTAATTCAACTGCACTATTCTAATTGAAAATAGAAAATTCACACTATTTACATACAATATTTGCTGCTACCAACTAAATTATATTTAAAAAAAAAAATGGGAAACACCACTGGCAGTAAGTAATATGATTTTCTTGCTGATAATTAACCACCTAATGTCAATTAGTATTTTTTTAATAACACACTTCCGAGGCTTTCATTTAAAATATTACAGTACTTGTATTGGCAAATGAGTAGCTAGAATTAATATTGTAATGTTTTTTCTTAGAAATCTGATTTGGTACTATTATATAATAAAAATAAGTACCCACAAAGTGCAACATTGTTAACAATAAGTGGAAACATTTGTTTTATAATTAAGTTTCTTACCAGTCATGTTGGGGTGCATAGGTCCTCCAGGACCATTAGGGCTGTTCATCATATGAGGGCCTCCATGTCCATGGGGCCCTGGTCCCATATGGCCACCCATTCTGGGCCCATTGGCCATCATGGGGCCACCCATCGCATTGGGACTGTGCATCATTGGTGAACCCATCGGACCCATAGGCCCTACAAGAGAAATTAGTCTTATTCATTTTATACTGTTAAAAACATAACCAATTGCAATTATCCAACAGAGTTCTTACTAAAAAACTAATTAAAATTGTACTATACTAGAGTCAAGATGAATGTGATACTAGATTTATGTTTTCTACATAAAATAATAAATGCTTCTATAGATTGTTCTCAGCAGTTACTACTTCTTTGACTTTAATATCTTCTCGAAATATCAGACAGTCTGAAACTTTTGTAAATCAATTTCACCACACTAAGTGTGGAATAAATGAACCCACTACAGGACTGGTTTGTAGAGCTACTGACCTGCTATAGGACAAATAAATCTGTTTTATTCTAAATATATTATTTTTAAGCAAAAACTATAAGAAATTTTGTAAATTTCATTTGTCAATCATGGTCTTATTAGAATAGGACTTTATTTTTAACTCGGCGAAGTTCAGCATAGCTGTTATTAACCAAGCATTCATACAACATACATAAGATTAAATTTACAAATTAGCAACTTCAGGTACTAACTATGCAATGATAAAGGTAATGTAATTATAAAGGTATACAAAAGGTACACACAAGCGTAGGAATGACATTTTATATAATCACTAAAAAATTTTGGCTTAAGTATATTGCTTTTACCAACTAACAATTTAAACTTGGCTAAGTAAATGTTGCTTATATTTTTTCTTAAATGTCAAAAATGGTAGGTCATACAGTTTGCAAAAAATATCAGTGTTGGCTAACTTAGGTAACAAATAGGAAAATAAGCATTGGAAAAGTTCTGTTCTATGCCTAGGAACATCAAATAAATCATTAAAGCACATGTCTCTGTTATGAAGAGTATTTTTATTAACCTTATCAAACAGATAGCCTGGACAGGAACTATCAAGTAACTGTTTTGCTAGGCAACTCAGGTGAAACCTCTGATGATTGCATATTTTTAACCAACCAAGTTCCCAATATTTCGGAGTGATATGTTCAGGCCTGGATTACCCATGGGGCTAAAGGGGCTGGAGCCCCGGGCCCCGTCATTCAGAGGGGCCCCACTGTACCTTCGTCCCCGACTAGACAAAACTATTGCAAGCCTTTCAGAAAGAAAATAATTATTGGATTGATGTTTTTAAAAGAATTGTAGTTGTAATTAAATTTCTGGCAGAAAGGGGTCTGCCTTTTCGTAGTGACAATGAGATTTTTGGGTTACCATCTAACGGTCTTTACATGGGAATGTTGGAACTAATTGCCAAATTTGATCCTTTAGATAATCATATTAAGAATTATGGGAATAAAGGTAAAGGCACTGTTTCTTATTTGTCTAAGACCATCTGCGAGGAGTTTATCCAAATAATGTCTGATAAAGTACTAAAAACAATTATAGAAGATATAATAGCATCAAAATATTTTTCAATAATAGTGGATTCGACTCCAGATTTATCGCACGTAGATCCGTTATCGATAATTATCCGCTTTTGCTCTAGTGAAAAGGGTGGGCAAGTATATGAGAGATTTTTAGGATTTGTACCTATTTTCAGTCATACTGGTAAATCCCTGTTGGAGGTTGTTATTCATTTTTTGACAAAAAATATGCTGGATTTAAAATTTTGTCTTGGACAGTCATACGACAATGCTAGTAATATGTCGGGGCAGTATAATGGCCTTCAAGCATATATAAAAGAAATTACAAAGGTAGCTTTTTACGTGCCATGTTTTGCACACTCTTTAAATTTAGTTGGAGAATGTGCAGTTGACGATTGCCTTGATGCTACAAAGTTTTTTAATTTTTTGCAAAAAGTGTATGCTTTTTTTGGGTCCTCCACACATCGATGGCATTTGTTTTTAGATAATATTGGCAAAAACCTTACTGTCAAGTCATTAAGTACCACTCGTTAGAGCTGTAGAGAAGATGCAGCAAAAGCGTTAGTAACAAGCTATGTCCAAATAAACAGTTGCTTAAAAATGATGTCGGATGATCCATCAGAAAAAAAAGACATCAAGTTAGAAGTCATGGGACTTTCTAAACAAATGATAAAAATGGAGACTATTGTAATGGCTACCTTTTGGAGCAAAATTTTAAGACTTTTTGGGGAAGCTTCCAATATACTTCAAAAGCCAGGTCTGGATTTGTTGTTTGGTGAAAACATTTTAAAAGGGCTAATCAGAAGTGTTTCCTGTTTCCGAGACCAATTTGACTTGTTTAAAGAAGAAGCCAAAAGTTTACTACCACAGGAAGAATATGAGTATTCTATGGGCAGGTCAAAGCGAAAAAAATACCCGGACAGTAAAAATGAAATATTGATATAGTAGATAAGCTGGTCAATGAACTAGAACGACGGTGTAATGCATATTCAGATCTTGCCCAGTTGTTTGGTTTGATTTCAAAACTTAGCTCTAATGTATGTTTATCTAAATCAGAAGTTGAAGAGTTTTCTGCAAAAGTAATAAGCGTGTACGCAGATGACCTAAATATTAATTTAACAGATGAGCTGGTATTTTTCTCAGAACTTCTTAAAACCTCTACCGAAAAAATATGCAATTCACTTGATCTTTTAAGATATATTTTAGAACACCAATTAATTGACACGTTTCCTAACATATATACGCGTTTGAAAATTTATCTATCGATACCAATAGCAAATTGTGAGTCTGAACGTTCCTTTTCCAAGCTAGTTTATATAAAAAATAAATATAGAGCCACAATGCAGGAGGAACGTCTGTCTTCTTTAACATTAATGTGTATAGAAAGGGACGTTTTGAAGGATTTATATATAGTTTAATGATGTAATAGAAGATTTTGTAAAACTAAAATCACGAAAAAAGGTATTTTAATATTCCTATTTTCAAAAAAACCTTTTTTTTTATATAAGTAATATATATGTCATGTTATAAATAATATTTTTTGCATTTTATTTATAAGGGGCCCCTTGATCCTTTATTAGCCCTATATGTTCTATAAGTGATGTACTTATTGCTTACTGTGATTTAAAGTGATATGGAGTGTGATATTTTTCAGAAATTTGGATGTAATTTGTTATATATTTCTATAATTACAATGTTAATGGATTCTGTTAATAAAAAATAAGTTTTAAATTCAACTTTGCAGTTTTGACTGATCTTTGTATATTTATCTGAAGAGTAGTCAAAAATATCAATAAAATATATCAAAGGATTTTTGTGGAAACTTTAATTGATGTCAAATCATTTAAAGGCTGTGTTATAAAACACAGGTTTTCCTATAAAATATTAGATTACTGGTTTTAAACATAAATTTTATACCTATTTTATTTGGTACAATTTATAAGATTGGTACAATTTCATTAACCATTCGTCGACGTCTGATAATGTGCCCCACTTTGACATTTCCAACGTTGATGCTTCCCAGATTATTTTGGCCAGTAAAAAACTCAAAAATAAGTTAACATCTGGTGTAGACTGTGTGCTTAGCTTCTTGGTTAAAGATTGCATTGGTGTCCTGGCTGATCCGCTGACCTACATTTTCAACTTAATACTGTCAACAGAACAAATCCCTGAAATTTGGAAGACTGCTAAAATAATACCTATTTTAAAAGCTGGGGACTCTGATCAAATTGTGAACTACAGGCCAATCTCATTACTCTGTAACTTCTCAAAAATTTTCGAAATTATCCTGAATCGCTCGCTATTTAGTGACGCAAAAGAACTCATCTCTGTAGACCAGCATGGATTTTTTAGCGGGCGATCTTGTGTTACTAACTATATGTTAGGGTGATCCTTGGTAGTACAGACGACGTTAGGCTTGTTTTGAAGAACAAATTGAAGACTGTCGGTAAATTCTTCATCGAGACAGACATGACGCCTCGGCAGCGCAATGAGCTTATGGCAGCCAGATCGGAGTTAAAGCGGCGCAAAGACGAAGGAGAAAATAATCTTTATATAAGATACATCAATGGTTCCCCCAGAATTGTAGCAAAAAACTAGATTCGCCTTTATTTTCACATGCTAGTGATGCCCACTTAACTTGTTTTTATCAAAATGTTCGTGGTCTTAACACTAAAACTGAGAGTTTTTTTCTTGCCGCCATTGCTCAGGATTTTCACACCATATGCATCACTGAGACATGGTTGAGGCCAGAGATATCTAGTGGTGAAATATTTCCAAAGACTTATGATGTTTACCGGTCGGACCGAAAATTTGAATCCGTAATTGCCACACGAGGTGGCGGAGTTCTCTGTGGAGTTTCTAAAAACATTGTGTCTGAAAAAATTAGTTTGTCTGATTTTTGCAACAGTATTGCGCCCTCTATCGATGTTGTTGGCTGTAAATTTACTATTAGGTTACAGATATTTTACATGATTGTTTTGTACATCCCACCATCTATCACATCTGTAATTTTCGATCAATTTCTGGATCAGTTTACACTTTTAATATCAAAGCTAAACCATAATGTAATAATAGTGGGCGATTTTAACGTGTCTGATTTCTCTATTAACTCACCTACAGGTAATCATGTTAGTCAGAAGTCTATTGCTGTGAATCATTTTGCTAACACTTTTAATCTTGTTCAATGTAATCACATCCTAAACTATAATAACAGACTATTGGATCTTGTTTTATCTAACTTCACCTGTACTGTTTCGCGTAGTGACGTGCCTTTTGTCTTGGAGGATTTGCATCACCCTGCACTGGAAATTGATTTTACCGTCTCAGGTCAACGTGTCCATAATTTTCAGCTTAATAAAAACTTATCTCATTCTTTTAATTTTAGAAAGGCCAACTTCCATCTCCTTTATGACTCGATCCTTGAAGCTGACTGGTCTACTGTGTATTTATCCTCTAACGTTAATGATGCATGTGGAGCCTTATATGATATATTGAATGGCATATTTGCCGCACACATTCCTCTTAAGCAGCAACGTAAAAGAAGATTTCCAAATTATTATTCTCGAGAATTGATTAGGAACATTTATAGGAAAGAAAAGGCTTTCAAGGACTTTAAAATGTACAATTCTCCATTCTTTCAAAATAAATTCCATTCTCTTAGACGCCTTATCAAACTACAAATACACAATGAATATAAGTTGTATATATCAAACACCGAAAGGAATATTTCTTTGGACCCATCTAGCTTTTGGAATTTTATTGGTTCTAAGAAGGCTGGCACCAGGATTCCTGGTATGATCAGGCTACCCGATGACGTGGTAATTAAAGACCCACAAGACATAGTTGATGCTTTTGCACTGTTCTTTGGTGAGGCATTTATACAATCAAATTTCATTAACCATTCGTCGACGTCTGATAATGTGCCCCACTTTGACATTGCCAACGTTGATGCTTCCCAGATTATTTTGGCCAGTAAAAAACTCAAAAATAAGTTAACATCTGGTGTAGACGGTGTGCCTAGCTTCTTGGTTAAAGATTGCATTGGTGTCCTGGCAGATCCGCTGACCTACATTTTCAACTTAATACTGTCAACAGAACAAATCCCTGAAATTTGGAAGACTGCCAAAATAATACCTATTTTAAAAGCTGGGGACTCTGATTTAATCGCGAACTACAGGCCAATCTCATTACTCTGTAACTTCTCAAAACTTTTCGAAATTATCCTGAATCGGTCGCTATTTAGTCACGCAAAAGAACTCATCTCTGTAGACCAGCATGGATTTTTTAGCGGGCGATCTTGTGTTACTAACTTATCCTGTCTGTCTAGTCACATCTGTGAATCACTTGATGTTAATACTCAAGTCGATGTTATTTATACCGACTTCCAAAAAGCCTTTGATCGGATAGATCACTATATTTTGCTGCATAAATTAACTCAGTATGGTTTTTCAGGGAGATTATTTAATTTATTTCATTCCTACTTGATTGGTAGATCTCAATATGTCGAATATGAGGGCTTTAAATCGAAACTTTTTAACGTAACGTCGGGTGTGCCACAGGGCTCGAACCTGGGTCCGCTCCTGTTTAGTTTTTTTATAAATGACTTGATTGAGTCACTCACTTGTCATAGGCTGGCTTTTGCCGATGATTTGAAGCTATATTTAAATGTATATGGCTTGGAGGATTGTGTTTTTCTTCAGAACTGTCTAAATACATTGGAGGTATGGTGCGCTGTTAACAGGTTAGGCTTGAATGTGGCTAAGTGTAGTGTGGTCAGTTACTCTAGATCAAAAACACCCTTAAATTTTAATTACTTTATTAATGATACTATTTTGAGTAGATTAGAGCAAATTACTGATCTTGGTATAACCTTTGACTCTGAATTTACATTCGTTCCACACTTCAATAACATAGTCAAGTCAGCCCTGAGAAGGCTTGGGTTCATAATTAGAAGTTCTCAGAGTTTTACCTTGGAGTCTACATTAAAACTGCTTTTCTGTTGCTTTGTGAGATCAAAACTGGAGTTTGGCTGCGTTATATGGAACCCGCTCTATCAGAATCATGTTGGTCTCCTTGAATCTGTTCAGCGTAGATTTGCTAAGTTTTTGGCCTTCAGGCAGGATGGCATATATCCGGTAAGAGGGTTTGATCATCGGCAACTATTGGAACGCTTCAATCTACATCCATTACAACTCAGAAGAATGATCTTCTCTGTAAAATTCCTGCATGGGTTACTGAATGGATTCATTGATAGTCCTGTACTTCTTTCCGGTGTACGTTTCATGGTGCCTAGGCTTAATGCTAGACATCCCCTAACGTTCTTTCTGCCAAGGCCTCATACTAACATCCTGTTGAAATCGCCACTATATACAATATGCGCTATATTTAATCGGATCTGTCACATGTGCGATATAAATTTCTCTCCGGTTCATGTGATTGTCGATATCTTGGTGGATCATTACTCTTGGGATTAAGACCCATGTGTTTAAGTTATAGTTAGTAGGTATATTGCAGTTAATTTAATTTAATTTAATTTTGTTGAATATGTGATTATCTTGTTAAACTTTTATAATTGGGTTTTTATATCATATTAATAGTTATTTGTTCTAATTCTTTGGATAACTTTTGAGAATGTGACTTTACTTTACTCTTTTTCTTTTCTTTTCATTCTTTTAGGTTTGTTTGTGTGTGTTTTTTTTTTATTTTAACTATATTTTTCATTGTTTTGCAACTGTTTCCTGTTATTGGGCAAGTTGCCTGTTGGAAATAAAGGCTTATTATTATTATTATTATTATCCTGTCTGTCTAGCCACATCTGTGAATCACTTGATGTTAATACTCAAGTCAATGTTATTTATACCGACTTCCAAAAAGCCTTTGGTCGGATAGATCACTATATTTTGCTGCATAAATTAACTCAGTATGGTTTTTCAGGGAGATTATTTAATTTATTTCATTCCTACTTGATTGGTAGATCTCAATATGTTGAATATGAGGGCTTTAAATCGAAATTTTTTAACGTAACGTCGGGTGTGCCACAGGACTTGAATCTGGGTCCGCTCCTGTTTAGATTTTTTATAAATGAGTCTTGATTGAGTCACTCACTTGTCATAGGCTGGCTTTTGCCGATGATTTGAAGCTATATTTAAATGTATATGGTTTGGAGGATTGTGTTTTTCTTCAGAACTGTCTAAATACATTGAAGGTATGGTGCGCTGTTAACAGGTTAGGCTTGAACGCGGCTAAGTGTAGTGTGGTCAGTTACTCTAGATCAAAAACACCCTTAAATTTTAATTACTTTATTAATGATACTATTTTGAGTAGATTAGAGCAAATTACTGATCTTGGTATAACCTTTGACTCTGAATTTACATTCGTTCCACACTTCAATAACATAGTCAAGTCAGCCCTGAGAAGGCTTGGGTTTATAATTAGAAGTTCTCAGAGTTTTACTTTGGAATCTACATTAAAACTGCTTTTCTGTTGCTTTGTGAGATCAAAACTGGAGTTTGGCTGCATTATATGGAACCCGCTCTATCAGAATCATGTTGGTCTCCTTGAATCTGTTCAGCATAGATTTGCTAAGTTTTTGGCCTTCAGGCAGGATGGCATATATCCGGTAAGAGGGTTTGATCATCGGCAACTATTGGAATGTTTCAATCTACATCCATTACATCTCAGAAGAATGATCTTCTCTGTAAAATTCCTGCATGGGTTACTGAATGGATTCATGAGTCCTGTACTTCTTTCTGGTGTACATTTCATGGTGCCTAGGCTTAATGCCAGACATCCCCTAACATTCTTTCTGCCAAGGCCTCATACTAACATCCTGTTGAAATCGCCACTATATATAATATAGCGCATATTTAATCGGATCTGTCACATGTGCGATATAAATTTCTCTCCGGTTCATGTGATTATCGATATCTTGGTGGATCATTACTCTTGGGATTAGGGCCCATGTGTTTAAGTTATAGTTAGTAGGTGTTTAAGTTATAGTTAGTAGGTATATTGCAGTTAATTTATATTAATTTTGTTGAATATGTGATTATCTTGTTAAACTTTTATAATTGGGTTTTTATATCATATTAATAGTTATTTGTTCTAATTTTTTGGATAACTTTTGAGAATGTGACTTTACTCTTTTTCTTTTCTTTTCATTCTTTTAGGTTTGTTTGTGTGTGTTTTTTTTAACTATATTTTTCATTGTTTTGCAACTGATTCCTGTTATTGGGCAAGTTGCCTGTTGGAAATAAAGGCTTATTATTATTATTATTATTATTATAAGATAACTGAAAATACATTTTTATTCTTATTAAAAAGGTTAAAAAATCAAACTAAATTGTCTTTGTAATTAAATACTATATGTTTTTTTCTTATGTTCACTAATTAAGTCGCCAACAAAGAAATTGATAGGAATATACTAATATGAAAATGCTTGTGAAAATTTTAATATTTCATGGTAGACTGTTGAATTAAACACTTTTTAAAATTAGAGATGTATTGTATGACTTGAATAATTTCTTTTGCTGAAATTCTAAAAATGTAAGAAACAAACTTACCAGGTCCCATAGGACGTCCAATTCCCATATTACAAGCCATGTTATGGGGCATGCCCATTGGTCCACCCATGGGGCCCATAGGCGGTCCCCTATTCATTCCCATATTACTTAAAGTGCTCGGGCAGTCATCAAAGGGGTTAGAAGCAACTATGGTATCACCATATCCACTAGGAGTGGGAGGCAATAAATCCTGGACATTTGGAGGTGGTTGAATGGGGGGAGCTTGATTATTTTTCCTTCTCTTTTTTGGGTTGCTTGGAGGACCAATTATATCTGGCCCCAAACTAGGAACATTTAACCTGAACGGAGACATGTTGGCCATTGGTTACAGTTCAAGTTTGAGCTTCAGTGAAATGTTAGTTTATTTATTTTCACATTTTAGATAATACTGTGAAAAATAATATAAACATTCCGTCACTTAGGAAGGTCCAGAATGATGATTTAATTTATTCAGAGTGACTCCTGAGTTTGAAAACTATGTAACTAAACACTTGTCCAGAGCTTTAGAGGAACAGTTGTGGGGTAGTGTATGGTATTATTAAATCCTGTGAAATCCATCGATAATTCTGAGCACAAGTGTGGCCTCAGGTTGTTTAGAGATTCTAAAAAGTTCCATAAAATAGAAAAATATGATGGTACAAGTCCTGTTTTAAACAAACAAACTTCTGCTGTGAAACATATTGAAGAAGCAGATGAAGACATCAAATTCCTTGCCATAAGCCCAGAAGTGATTTTAAACAACACAACGAAACTTTTTATCTTATAAAAACACCAGCAACTCTAATTGAGCCCAAATTTCACTGAAACTCAAACTCAATGTCGATTGTCAATGTCATTATTAGAAGTAAAAAACCGGTCGGTAGCAAAGGAATCTGTATAGTAGCAAAATGTGGTATTCGTTTTCATCAATAGATGAAAGTTGAAACATCAATAGTTTAAGAAAATTTAAATTTTAATAAGAATCGATAAAATAATTATATTATTTTATAAAAAAGACAATCAATTTTTAAAAATAACTATACAACTTTAAATATTCTTTAAGGAAAGCGTTTAATCCGTTATCGTGATTATTGTTCGGATCTTGGAAAAACATAAGAACCAAAAACAAAAAACCATCAGAATGGGTTGAAAATTAGTGAAATTATTTGTTATTCGATTCGCTCACACCATTACAATTTACTTTTTGGGATTCGTTACTGCTATAGATTAATATTTTTTAGATACGAAGGCTCCGTAAAGGCTAACTCTGAACCGCCGACTGCGACCGCCCTCTGAATGTCGAGCAGTAATAATCGGAAGCGAAAATGGGCTTGTGATGTCATAATAGCGGGAAATTTGACATTTGATTATGGTATCAAATTTTGATTTTGCTCTACTATACCGTGCGCTTAAAATTAGTGCGAAATGTGTGTTTTTTTGGAAGCTATAGCAGGCAGATTGAAAAAGTGTTAAACTGGGATTTTTTTATTAAGATTTTATTTTTTTAATCGGCATATTACAAAAAAGTCCTCCTTTTATGAATTTTTCTATTTGACTACTATAATTTGTGAAAGATCCATATACAGTACCGAGCAAAAGTGGAGAAACATTTTATTTAATAAATATAAAGCCATAATAATCGACTATTGCCAATAAACAAATACTCACATTATTTCTTTGGGTTCAAAGGAACCTAGAAGCATATTTGGTATTTATAAATTCTTGCAACAAAAACAATCTATTTGCTTATCTTTATTTCATGAGGAGCAAAAGTAGACACATCTCGTGAGAGTAAAGTTCTTAGTTTATGTTTGCTTATTGAAAGCAATACACAATAATATTTTGTTAATTAATAAAGAATAACCTGTAAATATGCCTCGAGGTATTACTTTGGCGTTATGTATAAAATAGTTGATAATATCAAAATATCAATCGGGTGTTAAGCAAGCAATCATTGCTAAGCAGTTCAGGATTAAACCGCTCAGTCGTTTCCAAAACCATAAAGTTACACCGCATTAGGAACTCATTAATAAGTCCACCTAAAACTGGTAGGCCTAGAAAAACGACGCCTAGAGTTGACGAGAAGATTAAATCTTTAGCTCTTAAAAATCCATTTAACACAGCAGTGGATATAAAATTTCAAGACGATGTAAATATTAGTGTCCATACAGTTCGAAGACGTTTAAGGGACAGTGGCTTGCCGGCAAGAAAACCATCCAAGAAACCCTTCATTTCGAAGAAGAATCGAACCGCCCGACTTCAATTTGCACATGACCATTTAAACTGGTCAGAAGCAAGATGGAATACAGTATTATTTTCGGATGAAAGTAAGTTTAATTTATTTTCTTCTGATGGTATTTTATGGGTCAGGCGTCCTAAAAATAAAAGAGTTGATCCAAAGTATACTTTGGGCACTATTAAGCATGGAGGGGGAAATGTACAAGTGTGGGGTTGTTTCTCTGGTATATAAATGGGCCCCATTGTCAAAATTGATGGGATTATGGATCGGTTTAAATATTTAGAAATATTACCTGATAATATATGTTGCCATATGCAGAGGAAAACATGCCAGTGCAATGGAAGTTTCAACACGACAATGATCCGAAGCATACAGCTAAGATTATAAAAAAATTTTTTGAGGAAAAAAAAAAAACTGTTGTTAAGTGGCCAGCTCAGAGTCCTGACCTTAATCCCATAGAGAATCTATGGGATTTAGTAGACAAAAAAATTCGTAAGGAACATCCCGAAAAATTAAAAAATGGAGACGAGTTGTTTGAAGCAGTTGAAGCTGCATGGCATTCTGTACCCAACGAGACCTTAGGGAATCTGATTGGATCTATGAAAAGGAGATGCCTTGCAGTTATTAAAAATAAGGGATATGCAACTAAATATTAATTTGTTGTTATTATATATTTTCTTTAAATATGTGTTTCTCTATTTTTGCTCCCTGTTTTTTTTTTAATTTACATATGGCTTTATAATAAGTAGAATTATATTGTTTATGTTTTATTTTTATTATCTAGTTTGGTGTAGTATTATAGGATAAAAAAATTTTAGTTAACTTTAATAAAATAAATTTAAAAATAAAAAAAAGTTTCTTTACTTTTGCTCGGTACTGTATTTCCCACTAGATAAATACGTCTTAATTTCAAAAATTAAAAGAAATGTATTCATAAAATATAGAATTACTATATTTTTCAAAAAATTCACAACAATTAAACACGCTTTGATGTTAAAACATTAAACAAAATATCAAAATACGTCCAAATTCCACAAGATATAAACTCACAACCTAATTTAATAATTAAGAAATTTGTTGTATAAAGAGCAGTTTACCAAGAATAATTTATAGAGGTTGTTATAGTAGATGTGTCAAGGTTAATAAAAATTTAATAAAATTATCCCCTACTCAATTCACTAGTAATGTTCCTTAGTAAATATTATAAATTAAATAACAAAATATCAAGAAATTAGCAATGAAGGAGGCAATAAGTAAAAATGCTAAAAGTACAATTTATACAGAACTCTCTAATTTTAATAATATTTATTTTAATTTTTTTACGTTTTTTATCTTTAAATACGATTTAAGGCTGTAAGAGATTTCTTATAAAAATACGTGACCTACGTAAGACGATGCTTTAATTTCCTAATTTTTAAATAATTTATACGGTTTTATTACTGTCAATATTTAAACTAACCTGCCAAGCGAATTTTGAAATCAATATTATATACAGACACAAATTAAAATAATATAATTAATAAATAATACAACTTGTGCGGGAGGTTGGTTAGTTTATATTAAATCAAAGAGTACAAACACAAGGTGTTAAATGTAATAAATGTCTTACTAAAATAAAACTTTTTTAAATCTTTTTTAGATTTGTATTTTGTGGTAATGAAAATAGCAAGCGGATGAAATGTTAAAAAAAATGCTACTAAAACTAATTGATATTGTCCCAGTAAAATTTATTCGTCTAATGCTTTGTATGTTTTCCTAAATATCCTACTCTGAGATATACTATTATATACTTAAAATTCAACAATACATTGAAATTGTATGATTAAAACCTCAGGGTTATGGCTTTAACTATATGGAAAAATAAAAAGATCAACATATTGAAATTTGCTCTAAAATATTTCTACTTATGGTGTCCGCTAGTGTGCCACATTAGTAATGAGCAATATTTGGTATATACTTTTCTATGCTTCTTTGCCTTAAAGATATTAATTATTTTATCTTGATTTTTTTAAATATAGAAGTTTACTAAAATAATTATATATCAGCTGGACCGGAAGAAAGAAAATACTCAATAACTTCTTTGCATTTTAAGACAGACAAATGATATTAGGCATGCAGGTATGTTAGTTAAACCAGCATTTTTTTTGACGTATTTAACTGCATCAAATTGGGACTTAATCTTTTTTTAATGATTACCTAATAGGAGCATTATTTTTCATATGTACATTTTCTTCATATGTTTGGGTGTAATCTTTTTTCCTGAGATATCGAAAAAAAAATTGAAAATAACACTTTCGTATGACTTTTCTCTTCCTACATGATGGTGATTTAAAATTCATTAGCGTTTCGCCTTTAGAGTCCATCATCAACTTTTTGGTATATGGGCGTCATATTGGTTTACAGCAAATTTAAATAATTTTTGGAATTCTGATTTCTATACCAGAATGAATAATTTTTTTTAGATTTATTAACGGATCAAGCTCAATACATAATTATGTAAATAACCAAATACAAGCTCCAGTAACAATCAAATTAAACAACAAACAAAAAGGATACAAAGATTTATTGACGATGAACTTAGTTTATAAACGAAGGCCAGATGAAGGTTCCAGAAAAGACTTTAAATGATTAAAAAAATCATAGCTCATTGCTTAGTTTTAATGTTAGAGGAATAAATTAATTTTTAGCATAGTTTGTCCATTAAAAAGTTTGGATAGACATTCTATTGTTGAATGTTAAATGGACTAACCTATAAAGAATTTTTAAGTCTTTCTGCTTTGTTCTAGCTGACTTGAAGGTTTCAACATCAAGTATTGAGCAGAGAGTTTTACAATGAAATTCTTAATCATTGTAAAGCTTGTAGTAAATGTACCTATAAAATATATGCTGAACTCTTTCCAGTTTGTGGATATGAAATGTATAGTTTGGGCTCCAGATAGAGGAGATATACTCCAAGTGTGTTCTGACAAAGGCAAAGTACAGGGTTTTAATGGAGGTACTATACGTGGCACCAAAGTTCTAGATTATTGAGGTCTGCCTGAAGTGCAAAACAGTCATCAGGCCATACCACTCCCCTGAACAACCAAGAAGTTTACTGAATAAGATCCCGTGATTCACCTTGTCAAAATGCCTTGGAGAAGTCAGTGTAAATGGAATGAATCTCCTTACCGCCCTCCAAGGCACCTAGATCTCAACATATATGAGCAAGTTCAGTTCTGTTGATGAATTCTGTTTAAAACCAAACTGTTCCTAAATATTTTCAGAGCTCAAAGAGGAAAATTTTCACCTCTGAGGTATCACTAGACTTATTGATGGGAACCACATAACTCATTTTCCAAAAAACACATCTCGTGAGAGTAAAATATAAAGGTCTAGAAAGGATAAAGCAACAATTTTTAAGTAAAATGGGATGTACGTTGTCAGGACAAGGTCCTTTATGAGGGTCAACTAACGTCTGTGTAAGCATCTGAGATTGAAATAGAAACTGCTTAAGTTGTGAGAATTGAAATTATTTGTAGAAGGTATCTTCATGGCTTGACTGGTGTTACCCAGAGCCAAAATAATCAGCAACAAGTTGAGCAATTTACGATCCAATTACAGCTTTTTTGTCATTGAGAAAAAAACTAGGTGAAGGCTAGGTGAAGGCCCAGAACTCTGTAAGAAGGAGATTATTTTTTTAACAAACTTGAACGAAGGGCAAACATTATTAATAAAATCGTATGGGCAAATTTTAAATAGGTCTGTTAAGTATTCTATAGCTGATTGATTAATACGAGTACCATGTACGATCTAAATAAAACTTCCATTTTAAGTTAATAAAATAATTTATTTTAATACCTTCCTTAGCCTAAATAAATAAGTTAATCCTAGTCACTAAGTCACTAAACCGCTTTAACTTAAAAATGTAATTTTATTCGGTAATAAAGAACTGCGACAATAAGTTCAACGCTCCAGCCATTATGATGAAAACATGCCATGCAGCCTTCATTGTTGTCAAATTTTTCTCTTTCCTTAAACTTGCCATTTTTAGTAAATTTGGCAACATAAAGATGTAGACCAGACCGCTTATTGCTCCAGTATACCTATCAGAAAAAGAATGATTTCGTAATTATGAAAAATTATCTATCTAAATGTTTGTTTTACCTGATTAATGTACCAATTTTAGGCAAAAAACAAGCAAATAAGACGCAAATAAGTAACAGTCCCCCATTCAAAAACATCACTCTTCCATAAGTGAAATCTCCAAATTTAGAATTTTTGAAAATCTGATTTATGTTGCTCAAAATGTCTTTTCTGAGCATGAAAGAGATCAATGGGAATACTGTGAACAGCTGGAACATCAGCAGGACCCTCGCGATGATGGTTAGGGTGTCGTTTTTGCTAAAGTTGTTAAAAATATTCTAAAAAAAATTATAAATAAGTATAAATAAAACATCAGTACAAAATATTTTATTAACTCACATCTTCGATACAAGATTTAGCCAGGGGGAAAGCTGATGTAAAATAATACTCCGATGAATAAATAAGTGAATGTCACCAAACCAAAGGCTATACTTAGGTCACGACCCTAAAACAACAATTTTTTTCTTAGATTAGTGAGAAAATAGTAAAAGTAAAGATGATAAAACAGAAACTGTTTATAAATCAACTTTAAACAAAATTAATCTTACAATAAAAAATACAATACAAAAAAACAATTTAAAGAAAGAAATAAAAGTCAAGCAAAAATTAACTAGGCATAAATTAGCAAAGTTCTTTCAAGAGAAATAAATAATTCAATAAGTCTCATATTACAATATAAAAATAATTATAATACATTTATGAAAATAAAACATAATGCTATAATATAACAAAATGCTATTAATAAATAAAATAATGCGGGGTATTTATCGAAAATGTGAACAGCTATTGAAATTAATATTTTAAAATTACTTTACTCTTATTAATATTATAGGTAAAATTATAAGAAATTATAAAGCTAGGGTTTTTGAGGAATTTAAGAACAATTAAATAAATGCTGATCTTAGGAAATGATTAAATACCTATTTTAATGAATTTAAAAAACATCTGGTTACTGGCTACTAGCTACTAACTAAACATAAAATTTGAAGAATGTAAATTCGCCTTATTAATTAGTTTAATTTAGGAATTAAAATTTCTTTGTCCTACAATTTTGAATAGTAAAAAAGGCAGCTTAGGTTCAAAATATAGAAAAAGAATTTGTATTTTACTAAAACAAATTAATACATTTGAGAATTTTGACTAACAAGAGAAATAAAAAAACAGAAATAAGTAAATGTATTAATGACAACTACTCAGATAGTTACAAAACTAAGAAAGGCTTTGGCTGTGCCGTACATTGTAAAGACTTTGAGATATTCTTGCTGAAAATCTTTAATAAATGATTTTATTGTCACACAGAGTGCAGACCGGTAGTTCTTTGGCTGTTTAGACTACGTCAGAACTACTATAGCAATGCAACCGTACCCTTGTGAAAACTTTTTCCAAAAAAGGGTAGTGGTTCAAAATCAAGGGATCAAGGGATACAACCAAAAAAATTGTAGTAATTAATTACAATTTATGTAAGAAGCATTTTGTAGAGCAATTCGGAAGTTGTCGCTGTTCAAAAGAAAACTACTACCAGGCATCCTCCCTGGTCACTCAGCTTTGTATATCAACTTTGTTTAAACCCAATTAAGTGACATTTATTCAAATTGAAACTAAGCATGATCCCATGCAGAGCATGCAAGCACGAAGATGAGAGAATGGGGCAGATACTTTGGGATTTTCCTTGTCTCGTTAATACGTGACAGACGGGCAGAATTTTCGGTGTATCCCATCCATTCCTTGGAGATACATAAGATTTACCCTTGACGATGTAGGATTCGAAAGGATCTAATTCCAGGTGATGCTTTGCCTACCGTCTTTCTCTAATGATGTGCACGTCTAGTACAGGTACTTTCTCTAATGCTTTTGATACTATCAATCTTAACCTTTTAAGAGCAAAGTTATAATATTATGGTTTTTTAGATCAGACTCACAATAGGTATACTGAGGTATACCTGTGATGTTCGCATCACTCTCTAAAGCACTCTCGCACATTACAGATACATAGGTATAAAAAAAATAATACAACAGCTCAAGGGCGTAAGCAGCAATTCATTTTGAATCGATTAGGTGAGAAGACGAACTTATTTCATATCCAAAATATATCAAATTCGGATTTGATTCAATCAACATTATGGGTACATGCTCCAAACACACATTGTATTTATATATAAAAATGCCAAACGGCGTGGATCTTTAGCAAATCTGTTTAATACTCCCTTTACTAAATCTTTTTAATTTTCTTTGAGATGATTTTCCACCATCGTTGACTAAAGTCAAATCGTTACCCATTTCAATATGCTGAATGTATCTTGAGAAAGGTTTTCGATCGAACTTGTACAAGGTAATGCGATGGCAATGTGGAGAGTTAATCTTGTAGCTGAAAAAAAACACTGTTGCTTCTCGGACAATATCTTCTTATAGTTTTAGAATTTTTGTCTTTCCATTGATGCATGCTTCAGTCTCATAAAGTAAAGCTTAGAACTTTACGAAATTTTTAGAAAGATTTTTAAAATCTCTATTTTCAACAGCTGGATGCAAGTGAAACAAAGAATATGTAGGCAAATTCTCTTTGAAGAACCTTCTTCCTAATGAAGCTACATATAAATCTAAATAAGTGATCAAAAGCGATATTTTCCAAAATTGGACGTCATCAGATTCAGGATGATTGAAGCGACGTTTTTGATGATTGACAGTTCAGAGTTTTCCAATCAAAACTTTTCTGCAATTAACTTGAAATCAGTCAGAAGTCCTCAATTCCAATATCTACACTTTTTCGATAATCTTTTTCTAATTTAATAATTTGATACTCTCACGAGATGTGT